>NC_079189.1:606402712-606642775 GCF_029499605.1 Hyla sarda
TTTGTTGCTCCCTCGACATCACAATCCACATGAGTGAATGTCAGTAGTTTCAGCATCTTATTATATGAGGGATTATTCTTGAGGTTCAGATGACGTGTATGTATAATTATTCTACGTTTGATCTTTTCCCTCTATAAACTTATAGGAGGAGATTTATCAAAACCCGTCCAAAGGAAAAGTTGCTGAGTTGCCCATAGCAACCAATCAGATCGCTTCTTTCATTCTTCAGAGGCCTTTTAAAAAATGAAAGAAGCGATCTGATTGGTTGCTATGGGCAACTTCTCCTCTGGACAGGATTTGATACCACGGTTTTAAGTCCGGTCACGGGGAAAAATGAGCTGATCGGAGTCACTATCTGACTCTGGTTGGCTCATTCAAATGAATGAGATGGGGGCCGGGCTTGGCTGGGATACGTGAGCGCCTGGTTTTCACATCTCCCAGCCTTATCTGGTCCCCGTATTCAACAATCGTGGTGTGAATGCACCCTAATAGGTCATTCAAGGGGTGGGATTCTACTTTTTAACAGGTGTGAATGTCGTGGGATATAATTTTGACTATAAGAATTAAATTTACCAATTGCCAAGGAAGGGGAAAGTGCGCACATCCCCCCCAGTCCTTCTCCAGCCTTTTCTTTCCCCCCCCCAACCCATCTGTCCGTCTAAACCCCTAAACTCCCCCAGATCCCTAATTACCCCACTAGACCCCTCTGTTCTCCTCTTCAAATCCCTAAGTCTTCCCAGACTCTTCCTTCTCAAGATCCCTAAGCTCACCCAGATTCTTCGATCCTCCTCCAGACCCCTAACCCCCCCCCCCCCCAAAACCTCTGTCGTCCTCCTCAAGATACCAAAGTCCCTCCGAATCCTCTGTCCTCCTCCTCAATATTCCTAAGTCCCCCCTATACCCTTCTGTCCTGCTCCTGCACAGTCCTCAGCCCTCACCAGACCTCTCTGTCCTCCTCCTCAGGATCCCTTAGTACCTCCCCCCCAGACCCCTCTGTCCTCCTCCTTCAGGCCCCTATAGCATTCCCTAACTGATCTCCCTACTATCACTTTTCCCCCTTTTGAGACCTCAAAATTGCCATATTCCGCAGTCTCCCCCTACGCTCTATGTACTACAGACATTCAGCATTTATTGGTGACTGGTTCACTCTCCTTTATGTGACCTCCCCTTTTTATAAATGTACTGGGAAAATTGTATCAATGGGGCTCAGTTACCGTGTTTCCCCGAATATAAGACACTGTCTTATATTTATTTTTCTTCAAAAAGACTCACCATGGCTTATTTTCAGGGGATGTCTTATGCATGCATGACGCCCTGCATATCAGCTGCCATCCTGAGACATGCTGCCGCTGCACAGAAGTCACATCCCTCTGATCAGCTGGGACACGCTGCCCTGTATGTCAGCTTCCGTCCCGGGATCAGCTGGGACACTGGACCCGGTGCTGCTGTAAGGACATCCCTACGGTACAGTACATGTCAAGAAGGGCTGCCCATCTTCATTAGCTTTAATAAGCCACGCCTACCACCATGGCTTATTTTCAGGGGTATGGCTTATATTAAGTGAATAGATAGAACTGCTGGTGTGGCTTATTTTACGGCTATGTCTTATTTTCGGGGAAACACGGTAACTACTCTTCTTCACCTTGATCCTCATGATAATTAATTTTCTTTTCTGCTCATATATATAACATTCCACATGACTTCTCCTACTGTCTGATGACCTACAATATTTATTTCGCAGCTTATGAATCAGGGAGAGAATATGAACAATATTAATGCTCCAGAGACAGATGTGAGCGGTGATGAGCAGTATAAGGAGGACATTCCTACAGGGAAAGATCTGATCAATATTAATCCTACAGACATAAAGAAAGACGAAAAAGAAGAGGCCGATGGGAGCGGTGATGAGCAGTATAAGGAGGACATTCCTACAGGGAAAGATCTGATCTATAGTAATGCTACAGACATAAAGGAGGAAGAAGAAGAAGAAGAGACAGATGTGAGCAGTGATGAGCAGTATATGGAGAACATTCCTACAGGGAAAGATCTTCTCTATATTAATGCTACAGACACAATAGTAAAAGAAGAAAAAGAGGCAGATGTGAGCAGTGATGATCAGTATAAGGAGGACATTCCTACAGGTAACTGCCCAGGTGAGTAATCACCACTAAATGCAGAGAAGAGTCACAGATTCTATTCAGTCACCGATTGTAATAATTGTGTATGAAATTTCTTAAGCTCTTTGTTCTACTGTATATTCCTCCATTCAGCCAATCCTGTGACTATAATAAGGGTGCAGAATATAGCTGGAATATGGACATGTAATATACCTATGTGCAGGAGGGTAATGATGACGGTAGGGGATGTGACCTTGACCTGGCCCGCAGGAGAGAAAATGTTAGAGCTGTGGAGCTTGCCAAAAACCTAGCCAACCCCTGATAAACCTAAACCCTGGAGATCCTCCACCGATAACCAAGAACCATTGTAGATATAATCCATTGCACTCATGTTATCAAAATTTGCCAGACGGCAACATTCCGGAGAATAAGATACATCGGGGAAGGAGCAAGAATCCCCCGCCCCAAATACTTGTCACACAGTTTCAGGGTAGTAGAGAGAACAGGGTGAGGCATAAAAGGAAACTTTATATTAGTGGTAAAATTTTGACGATACTTGCATCATTTCTTGGTGAAAAATTCCAAAAATTGATGAAAAAATTGAAAATTTAGAATTTTTTTTAACTTTGAAGCTCTCTGCTTATAAGGAAAATGGATATTCCAAAATATATATATATATATATATTGATTCACATATACAATATGTCTACTTTATATTTGCATCATAAATTGACATGTTTTTACTTTTGGAAGACATCAAATGTTTTTACTTTTGGAAGGCTTCAAAATATAGCAGCAATTTTTCACAAAATTTTCAAAATCAAAATTTTCAGGGCCCAGTTCAGTTTTGAAGGGGATTTGAAGGGCCTTCTTATTAGAAATGACCCCATTATAAAAACTGCACCCCTCAAAGTATTCAAAATGACATTCAAAAGGTTTGTTAACCCTTTAGGTGGGTTTAACCCTTTCAGTGGAATAGCAGCAAATTGAAGGAGAAAATTCTAAATCTTCATTTTTTTACACTGGCATGTTCTTGCAGACGCAGTTTTAGAACTTTTACAATGGGTAATAGGAGACAAAGCCCCCCAAAATTTGTAACCCAATTTCTCTAGAGTAAGGAAATACCTCATATGTGTATTTAAAGTGTTCGGCGGGCACAGTAGAGGGCTCAGAAGGGAAGGAGCGACAGTGGGATTTTGGAGAGTGAATTTAGCTGAAATGGTTTTTGGGGGGCATGTCACATTTAGGAAGCCCCTATGGTGCCAGAACAGCAGAAAAAAACCCAAAAGGCACGTAACAAGGGGTCCAGGTAGCCTTTCGTTAAAGTTGGATGTGTAAATGAAAAATAAAAATTTTCACTAAAGTGCAGTTTTTTCCCCCAAATTTACCATTTGTACAAAAGGTAATGGGAGAAAATGCCCCCCCCCCAAAAAATTTGTATCCCCATCTCTTATGAGTATGGAAATACCCCATGTTAGGATGTAAAATGCTCTGCTGGTGCACTACAATGCTCAGAAGAGAAGGAGTCACATTTGGCTTTTGGAATTCAAATTTTGCTGAAATGGTTTTTGGGGGGCATGTCGCATTTAGGAAGCCCCTATGGTGCCAGGACAGCAAAAAAAAAAAAACACATGGCATACTATTTTGGAAACTACACCCCTCAAGGAACGTAACAAGAGGTATAGTGAGCCTTAACACCTCACAGGTATTTCACAACTTATTGTTAAAGTTGGATGTGTAAATGAAAAAAAAAAAATAGGGTAATAGGAGAAAATGACCCCCAAAATTTTTAACCCCATTCCTTCTGAGTATGGAAATACCCCATGTGTGGACGTCAAGTGCTCTGCTGGCGCACTACAATGCTCAGAAGAGAAGGAGCGCCATTGAGCTTTTGGATAGTGAATTTGTTTGGAATGGTAGTCAGGGGCCATGTGTGTTTACAAAGCCCCCGTGGTGCCAGAACAGTGGACCCCCCCCACATGTGACCCCATTTTGGAAACTACACCCCTCACAAAATGTAATAGGGGGTGCAGTGAGTATTTACACCCCACTGGCGTTTGACAGATATTTGGGACAGTGGGCTGTGCAAATGAAAAATTAAATTTTTCATTTTCACGGACCACTGTTCCAAAAATCTACCAGACACCTGTGGGGTGTAAATGCTCACTGTACCCCTTATTACATTACATGAGGGGTGTAGTTTCCAAAATGGGGTCACATGTGGGGGGGGGGGGTCCATTGTTCTTGCACTATGGGGGCTTTTTAAACACACATGGCCTTCAATTCAGGACAAATTTTCCCTTCAAAAGCCCAATGGCGCTCCCTCTCTTCTGAGCATTGTAGTTCACCCGCAGAGCACTTTATGTCCACATATGGGGTATGTTCTTACTCAGAAGAAATGGGGTTACAAATTTTGGGGGAAATGGGGTGGTATCAAACGCCTGTTCTACTGAATAGCTTGAATCCTGCTATCCCTCCGCAATGCTGGCGTTGTGGAGTGGGTTTGGGGTCGGTCTTTCATATTTTCTGGTCTTGTCCCTTAATTGTTCCCTATTGGACCTCAGTGCGGGGACTGATTCGCTCCGTCCTGGGAACCTTGGTCCCTCTGGATCCTCTGATCTTTCTCTTGCATCTATCCCATAGGGCCCTGGCCAAGAAGCCCTTCAAACTTTTTCTCCATATAGTATTAGTGGCCAAGACCCTTATTGCCAAGTGTTGGAAGAAGACGCTCCCCCCCCCCCCCCCCCCTCGGAGCTTGACCTTATCGCCAGGATTCGTGAGATCTGCTCTCTAGAGTATCCTACTGCATCCATTAATAACTCCATTCCAGCTTTCTTTTTTATCTGGGACCCTTGGGACAGTTTCCTTGACAGGCAGCCCCCGTGATACTAGACTTCATCTCCTCTTCTTGTTCCCCTCCTCCCTTCTCTGTCTGTTATTTTTTTTGCCCCATCTCCTATCTCTTTCCTTTTATACGTGTTGGACTGCTTTCCTCCTGTTCTCCCCTTCCCTCTCCCGTCCCCTTCCCCACCATCCACTCAGTTTCCCCTCCCCCTTCTTTGTGTTATCCCTTCCCTTACTCTCCTTTCCCACCCTGTTGTCTCATTTGGTTTCTGTATTGTCGCCATTGGTTTATGTATATTTACATTTTTTCTTTATTTGGTGTCGGTGGATTTTGTTGTTTCCTCCATTACCATTATGCCTTGTTTTTCTTGTCATTGTACTAAAAATTTACAGTTAAAAAAACAAACAAAAAAAACTACATGGTTAAATAAACCAGCACCGATAGGGAACTATTCTTGCTAAAACTTTTCGTTCTGCAAATATAACTGAAAATGGCTTTTATTCATATTAAAGGAGTACTCCATTGTAAATATCTTATCCCCTATCGAAAAAATAGGGGATAAGATGTATGATCGCAGGGGTCCCGCTCTGTGCAGCCCCCGGCATTCTGTGTCGGGCGCTACCTCCGAGATGTGACAGTCCCCTTGTGACATGAATGGAGGGGCGTGGCGTGATGTCATAAGGGGGCGTGATGTCATGTCTCGGAGGTAGCGCTGGGCACAGAATGCCCCCCCTGCGATCATACATATTATCCCCCAATCCTTTGGATAGTGGATAAGATGTATAAAGCAAGAATACCCCTTTAATGCATTAGGGCTAAACAGACGTTACGACTTGTCTCCCTTCATACGAGTCTGCATGTCAAACTTAGAACTTAATGAAAAGCTACATGTGTATTTCCGCAGACAGAGAAATGTTATCATTCTTGTTACTTTGTCAAAAAAAAAATACAAAATCAATTTTTTATATTTTTAACCCAAACAGAAAATCCCAACAAGAATTCTGAGGGAAACTTCAGGTTATCGCTGAATTATAAAGTAGAAGCTGAAGATATGATGGAGCGCTCCTCAGGAGAAGACCCCCTAACCCCTAATGTCCATCCAGATCTATCATATAATCCCCCTGATCATAAGGGACCTCCTCCCGACCAATCACAGGTTGTTACCTCAAGGACAGATCAGAAAGGGGAGAAAAGGTTTCAATGTGATGAATGTGGAAAACAGTTTACAAGAAGATCACATCTTTGTACACACAGAAGTCACACAGTGGAGAAGACATATTCATGTTCAGAATGTGGGAAATGTGTAGAAAAATCAAGTATTGTTCTACATGAGAGAAGTGACACAGGAGAGAAGCTATATTCATGTTCAGAATGTTGGAAATGTTTTAGACAGAAATCACATCTTGCTATGCATGATGAAAGTCACACAGGAAAAAAGCCTTTTTCATGTTCAGAATGTAGGAAATGCTTTTCTTATAAATCACACCTCCTTAGACATGAGAGACGTCACAGAGAAAGAAAGTATTCATGTACAGAATGTGGGACATGTTTTATACAGAAATCAAAACTTATTAAGCATCAGAAAATTCACACAAAAGAGAAGCTATATTCATGTTCAGAATGTGGGAAACGTTTTACAAGTAAATCAGATCTGGTTATACATGAGAGAATTCACACAGGAGAGAAGCCATATTCGTGTCCTGAATGTGGGAAATGTTTTAGAAGTAATTCACAATTGGTTTCACATGAGAGATCTCACACAGGAAAGAAGCCATATTCATGCTCAGAATGTGGGAAATGTTTTTCACATAAATCAAATCTGGTTTTACATGAGAGAATTCACACAGGAGAGAAGCCATATTCATGTTCAGAATGTGGGAAATGTTTTACACATAAATCACGTCTGGTTTCACATGAGAGAATTCATACAGGAGAGAAGCCATATTCATGTTCAGAATGTGGTAAATGTTTTATAAGTAAATCACATCTGGTTTACCATGAGAAAATTCACACAGGAGAAAAGCCATATTCATGCTCAGAATGTGAGAAATTTTTTACAAGTAAAGAAAGTCTTGTTTCACATGAGAGAATTCATACAGGAGAGAAGCCATATTCATGTTCAGAATGTGGTAAATGTTTTATAAGTAAATCACGTCTGGTTTACCATGAGAAAGTTCACACAGGAGAGAAGCCATATTCATGCTCAGAGTGTGGGAAATGTTTTATAAGTAAAGCTAATATGGTTATACATGAGAGAATTCACACAGGTGAGAAACCATATTCGTGTTCGGAATGTGGGAAATGTTTGAAAAGTAAAGTAAGTCTGGTTATACATGAAAGAATTCACACAGGAGAGAAGCCATATTCGTGTTCAGAATGTGGGAAATGTTTTAAAAGTAAACAAAGTCTGGTTATACATGAGAGAATTCACACAGTAGATAAGCCATTTTCATGCTCAGAATGTGGGAAATGTTTTATAAGTAAAGCTATTCTGGTTATACATGAGAGAACTCACACAGGTGAGAAGCCATATTCCTGTTCAGAATGTGGGAAATGTTTTACACATAAATCATGTTTGGTTATACATGAGAGAATTCATACAGGTGAGAAGCCATATTCATGCTCTGAATGTGGTAAATGTTTTGCACAGAAATCCAACCTTGTTAAGCATGAGATAATTCACACAGGAGAGACGCTCCTGTGAGGAGAGAGATTTCGATATTGAGATTGTGGAAAAAACATTTAGGGAAATTACAAGGAAATGAAATCTTTTAAACTCACAGAATTTATAAGAAGAAAAAACAGGTTCTTGTTAGGAATATGGGAAATGAAAGGATTTACAGCTCCAGGACCTCCCACAGTTCATTAGGGTTATGATGCTATAACTCGGGTTCTGATAAACCATTGAAGGTTGGAGTGTTGAGTCTATAGTTTAGATATAAAGAAGCCCCCAATCTTGTGCCCTCCTGGAATCTGCCTTAAAGGGGTACTCTGCTGCTAGACATATTATCCCCTATTCTAAGGATAGGATATAAGATGTCTGATTGCGGGGGTCCCACTGCTGGGATCTACCGCAGCACCCGCCGGGTTCCTGTGGCAATGGTCGTAACGTCACGGCCACGCTTCTCATGATGTCACATCATGCCCCCTCCATTTATGTCTAGGGCAGGGTACATGTTGGTCGAAATGCCCCCTCCCATAGACATTAATGGAGGGGGTGTGGTGTGATGTCACAAGGGGGCGTGGCCGTGACGTAACGATCACTGCAGCAAGAACCCGGCGTTTGTTTAGAATACCGGGTGCTGCAGGAGACTGCGGGGGACCCCACGATCAGACATCTCATCCTCTATCTGCTGGATGGGGAATAAGATGTCTAGCAGCGGAGTACTCCTTTAACCTGTGGAACATTCAAATTAGATCTGTGCTTGACAATCACTGGGGAATTCTGACATTCAACCCCATTGTTTACTGCAGTATTCACAATCATTTCATATATTTTTTTTTTTTTTTTTTTAACTAATAAGGGATACATTTTTAGCAGTGTTTTATTTGATTTCCTTTATAGCATCTGTTTTTTTTACTTTATGTCTGTCATATAAATTGCTATTACTTATAAAAATTACTTATACGACCTGTAACATTATTTGTTTTAATAAAAACTCCCATATTAAACACCTTCATATCAATTAGGATCCTTTATCATATGACCTTGAGGACTGTGGTTTCATTTACAGTATCCTAAGCGATTGTAGGGGGAGGTACTTCCTATTAAACAATATCTAGACCAGTGGTCTCAAACTGTGGCCCTCCAGATGTTGTAAAACTTTAACTCCCAGCATGCCAACGGCTGTCCCGGCATACTTGGAGGTGAACATATGCAACATCTGGAGGGCCACAGTTTGAGACCACTGTCTTACAGTATAGAACCATGACAACTGGTGTCTATTCCACAGACACACAGCTCAGTAAAGAAGCAGCACCTGAGGTGACTATATCACAGATTCTCAACTCTTACAGTAAAGAACCAGCACCTATGGTGGCTATATCACAGATTCACAGCTCTTATAGTAAAGAACCAGCACCTGAGGTGACTATATCACAGATTCTCAACTCTTACAGTAAAGAACCAGCACAGGTGACTATATCACAGATTCACAGCTCTTACAGTAAAGAACCAGCACCTGAGGTGACTATATCATAGATTCACAGCTCTTACAGTAAAGAACCAGCACCTGAGGTGACTATATCACAGATTCACAGCTCTTACAGTAAAGAACCAGCATCTGAGGTGACTATATCACAGATTCACAGCTCTTTCAGTAAAGTACCAGTTCATCAGGTGACTATATCACAGATTCACAGCTTTTTTACGGTAAAGAACTAGCTACTCAGGTGACTATCATAGATTCACAGCTCTTACAGTAAAGAATCAGTGCCCAAGGTGACCCGTGCCAGCTCTCTAAGATTTAAAGGGCCAGTGCACCAATGATTGGTGCCTGGCCCAATCAGTCTGATTAGCTTCCACCTGTGCACCTGTCCATATAACCTCACTTCCCCTTTCCTTCCTTGTCGGATCTTGTTGCCATTGTGCCTTGAGAAAGCGTTTACTGTGTTTGCCATTACTGTGTTCCTGATCTCTTGCTATCTCCATTGACTACAAACCTTGCCGCCTGCCCCGACCTTCTGCTACGTCTGACCTTGCCTCTGTCTAGTCCTTCTGTCCCACGCCTTCTCAGCAGTCAGCGAGGTTAAGCCGTTGCCGGTGGATACGACCTGGTTGCTACCGCCGCAGCAAGACCATCCCGCTTTGCGGCGGGCTCTGGTGAATACCAGTAGCAACCTAGAACCGGTCCACCAACACGGTCCACGCCAATCCCTCGCTGACACAGAGGATCCAGCCTGCCGAATCCTAACAGGAGATCCGGCCATGGATCCCGCTGAGGTGCCGCTGCCAAGTCTCGCTGCTATATCCACAGTGGTCGCCCAGCAATCCCGAGTGATCGCCCAACAAGGTCACCAGCTGTCGCACTTGACCGCCATGCTACAGCAACTTCAGTCACAGCTACAGCAGCAACCATCTCCTCCGCCGGCTCCTGCACCTCCTCCGCAGCGAGCGGCCGCTCCTAACCTCCGCTTGTCGCTGCCGGACAAATTTGATGGGAACTCTAGACTCTGCCGTGGTTTCCTGTCACAATGTTCCCTACATTTGGAGATGTTGTCGGACCAATTTCCTACAGAACGGTCGAAGGTGGCTTTCATGGTTAGTCTCCTGTCTGGGGAGGCCCTGTCATGGGCCACACCGCTCTGTGACCGCGATGATCCTGTCACCGCCACTGTACACTCCTTCTTCGCTGAGGTTCGCAGTGTCTTAGAGGAACCAGCCCGAGCTTCTTCTGCCGAGACTGCCCTGCTGAACCTGGTCCAGGGAAATTCTTCTATAGGCGAATACGCCATCCAATTTCGTACCCTCGCCTCTGAATTATCTTGGAACAACGAGGCTCTCTGCGCGACCTTTAAAAAAAGGCCTATCCAGTAACATCAAGGATGTGCTGGCCGCACGAGAAATTCCTGCCAACCTGCATGAACTTATCCATTTGGCCACCCGCATTGACATGCGTTTTTCTGAAAGACACCAGGAGCTCCGCCAGGAAAAAGGACCTTGATTTCTGGGCACACCTCTCACAGTATCCTTTGCAATCTACCCCTGTGCCTCCCGCCGAGGAGGCTATGCAAGTGGATCGGTCTCGCCTGACCCATGAAGAGAGGACTCGCCGCAGAGATAAAAATTTATGTCTGTACTGCGCTAGATCGAACATTTCTTGGTGGATTGCCCTATTCGTCCTCCACGTCTGGTAAAGGCACGCACCCAGCTCACGTGGGAGTGGCGTCTCTTGGTCTGAAGTCTGCTTCTCCACGTCTCACTGTGCCCGTGCGGATTTCTCCTTCTGCCAACTCCTCCTTCTCAGCTGTGGCCTTCTTGGACTCTGGTTCTGCGGGAAATTTTATTTTGGCCTCTTTTGTTACAATACAGAAATGTAGGTGCACTACTGTGGTAGATGTATACAATGACATTGGCTATCCCTCAACACTGATGTTAAAATTGAGACATTCGCCAGTGTATCCTAATATAAAGGACACACCAACGCCAAGGTTTCTCAAGATGGTGCGAGACCTAACGCTAATCCTACCTGTGCTTGATAAGCAAAACAGGGGCCAGTGGGCAATTACGGCAGCATTCGGTCGACTCCCAACTTCCTCCCAGATACCCTTCTGCGTGACTGAGCACACATGCAATGGGAGGAGGGAGGCAAGCTGCAAGCCCCACCTGAGTTGGCTAATATGGGTGCCTGGCCTCACAGGTGCTACCTTAATGCTGCCTTGAAGGTATTCAAGGCGCATTAATTTTGGAGTTTACACACCTCCAAGTATAAAATTTAAACAAACAACAAAAAACGTGGTCTCAAATGGCTGGAGGTGCTCAACCCCAAATGCGGTTGTGCATTTATACTTGGGGAGCAGATCCTGTCCTTGTAGTCCGTTGCTAGGGGCGATCCCCAGCATAAAAATGCATACAATGGAGGATGCCTGCAGCGGACTACAAGTGCCACAATAGAATCCTACACCAGATAAACAGATTTGCTTATCAAGCACAGATAGGATTAGCGTTAGGTCTCGCACCATCTTGAGAAACCTTGGCGTTGGTGTGCGGGCTCTGGTGTGTCCTTCATATTAGGATACACTGGCGAATGTCTCAATTTTAACATCAGTGTTGAGGGATTAGCCAATGTCATTGTATACATCTACCACAGTAGTGCACCCATATTCCTGTATTGTATTATTCTAATTGTTACACATCCACACCGTTTATCTGGTGTAGGATTCTATTGTGGCACTTGTAGTCCGCTGCAGGCATCCTCCATTGTATGCATTTTTATGCTGGGGATCGCCCTTAGCAACGGACTACAAGGGCAGGATCTGCTCCCCCAGTATAAATGCACAACCGCATTTGGGGTTGAGCACCTCCAGCCATTTGAGACCACGTTTTTTGTTGTTTTTTGGCCTCTTTTGTTAATAAGTTCAACATCCCTGTGACCCGTCTCGCCAAGCCGATCTACATTTCCTCGGTCAACGGAGTAAAATTGGACTGCACTGTGCGTTCCCGCACAGAACCCCTGCTCATGAGCATTGGACTGCATCACGAAAAAATTGAACTTTTTGTTTTGCCCAACTGCACCTCTGAAGTCATCCTCGGTCTGCCATGGCTCCAACGCCACTCTCCTACCCTTGACTGGACCACCGTGGAGATCAAGAGCTGGGGTGCTTCTTGCCACAAAAAATGCCTTACGTCTGCTCCCAGTCCCGTCTGTCAAGCCTCAGTGTCTCCTCCTATACCTGGTCTCCCCAAGGCCTATCAGGACTATGCTGTGTCTCCTCCTCATAGCCCCCGTCCTGGTAACACTCTGCCCCGTGCCAAGCTTCACCCTCTGCCCCCTCCCCATTCCCACTCCTTCTGAACTGCCTGTCGTTGATGAGTATACCCAGGACTTCTCCGTCTTCCAGAAGGAAACTCTACAATCGCTTCCAATGTCCTCGTCCCATGTGGAGTGACAACCGGAAAAAAGAGGGGGAAACCTAAGGAGGGGGGTACTGTTACGCCGAGCGCTCCGGGTCCCTGCTCCTCCCCGGAGCGCTCGCGGCGTTCCTCTCTCTGCAGCGCCCCGGTCAGACCCGCTGACCGGGAGCGCTGCACTGACACGGCTGGCGGGTATGCGATTCGCATAGCGGGACACGCCCGCTCGCGAATCGCATCCCAAGTCACTTACCTGTCCCAGTCCCCGGCTGTCACGTCCTGGCGCGCGCGGCTCCGCTCCTTAGGGCGCGCGCGCGCCAGCTCTCTAAGATTTAAAGGGCCAGTGCACCAATGATTGGTGCCTGGCCCAATCAGTCTGATTAGCTTCCACCTGTGCACCTGTCCATATATCTTCACTTCCCCTTTCCTTCCTTGCCGGATCTTGTTGCCATTGTGCCTTGAGAAAGCGTTTACTGTGTTTGCCATTACTGTGTTCCTGACCTCTTGCTATCGCCATTGTCTACGAACCTTGCCGCCTGCCCCGACCTTCTGCTACGTCTGACCTTGCCTCTGCCTAGTCCTTCTGTCCCACGCCTTCTCAGCAGTCAGCGAGGTTGAGCAGTTGCCGGTGGATACGACCTGGTTGCTACCGCCGCAGCAAGACCATCCCGCTTTGCGGCGGGCTCTGGTGAATACCAGTAGCAACCTAGAACCGGTCCACCGACACGGTCCACGCCAATCCCTCGCTGACACAGAGGATCCACATCCAGCCTGCCGAATCCTAACAATTACCTATATGGGGAGACCCCAATCACTCCAGTCTTCCACTCTCTCCCCAAGCTACACAAGGGGATTTTTCCCCCACCTCTCCGTCCCATTGTGGCCGGGATCGGTTCGCTTGGGGAGAGACTGGGAGACTGGATTGATTCGTATCTGCAGCCTCTCACTAAAGTCACCCCGACATTCATAAGAGACACTAAACACATCTTAGAAGTGGTAGACAAAATCGCCTGGTCTGAACACTACTCAATGGCTACTTGCGATGTTACTACATTATATCCCTCCATACCAAGACAGCAAGGATTGGGTGCAAAATTTTCACCATCTTTTGCCAACATCTATATGATTTATTGGGAAGAACATTTTATTTTTATTTCTAATAATCCATTTTTTTCATCTATTAAGTACATAGGTCGTTATATAGATGACTTGGTCTTGGTATGGAGGGATTCTGAAAACAAATTTAATGAATTAATTGATTATATCAATGACAATGACTTAAACCTTAGGTTTACATTGCAATTCTCCACAGAGTGTGTTCCCTTTTTGGATATTTTCTTATGTGCACCTTCTCAGTCTAAGGGACAACCCAAACAAATTATTGTTAAACCATTTAGAAAAGAAACATCTGGAAACACTGTCCTGCAGGCGAGCTCCCCGTCATCCCTGACATGTGGTCCGTAACATCCCCTATGGGGAATGGGTGAGACTTACAAGGAACTGCCTGCAGGATGATGTTTTCCAACAAGAATCCTTAGCCTTGTATGATAAATTGAAAGCTAGAGGATATGATGAGGTCACTTTAAATAATGCATATGTAAAAGCAAAAAATAGACACCTACAGTCACCGTCCTCTGACATTTACACTATAATACTATAATACATGTATATACTATAATACTATAATACATGTATATACTATAATACATGTATATACTATAATGCTATAATACATGTATATACTATAATACTATAATACATGTATATACTATAATACTATAATACATGTATATACTATAATACATGTATATACTATAATACTATAATACATGTATATACTATAATACTATAATACATGTATATACTATAATACTATAATACATGTATATACTATAATACTATAATACATGTATATACTATAATACATGTATATACTATAATACATGTATATACTATAATACTATAATACATGTATATGCTATAATACCATAATACATGTATATACTATAATACCATAATACATGTATATACTATAATACATGTATATACTATAATACTATAATACATGTATATGCTATAATACTATAATACATGTATATACTATAATACTATGATACATGTATATACTATAATACTATAATACATGTATATACTATAATACTATAATACATGTATATACTATAATACTATAATACATGTATATACTATAATACTATAATACATGTATATACTATAATACATGTATATACTATAATACTATAATACATGTATATACTATAATACTATAATACATGTATATACTATAATACATGTATATACTATAATACTATAATACATGTATATACTATAATACTATAATACATGTATATACTATAATACTATAATACATGTATATACTATAATACTATAATACATGTATATACTATAATACTATAATACATGTATATACTATAATACTATAATACATGTATATACTATAATACTATAATACATGTATATACTATAATACTATAATACATGTATATACTATAATACTATAATACATGTATACACTATAATACTATAATACATGTATACACTATAATACTATAATACATGTATATGCTATAATACCATAATACATGTATATACTATAATACATGTATATACTATAATACTATAATACATGTATATACTATAATACTATAATACATGTATATACTATAATACTATAATACATGTATATACTATAATACTATAATACATGTATATACTATAATACTATAATACATGTATATACTATAATACATGTATATACTATAATACTATAATACATGTATATACTATAATACTATAATACATGTATATACTATAATACTATAATACATGTATATACTATAATACAGACATTTAGTGTATTTTGTCCTGTTATTGTCGGTGTCCATACATCTTCTTATCCACATAGACACCTACAGTCAACGTCCTCTGATATATACACTATAATACATGTATATACTATAATACTATAATACATGTATATACTATAATACTATAATACATGTATATACTATAATACTATAATACATGTATATACTATAATACTATAATACATGTATATACTATAATACATGTATATACTATAATGCTATAATACATGTATATACTATAATACTATAATATATACTATAATACTATAATACATGTATATACTATAATACATGTATATACTATAATACTATAATACATGTATATACTATAATACTATAATACATGTATATACTATAATACTATAATACATGTATATACTATAATACTATAATACATGTATATACTATAATACATGTATATACTATAATACATGTATATACTATAATACTATAATACATGTATATACTATAATACTATAATACATGTATATACTATAATACTATAATACATGTATATACTATAATACTATAATACATGTATATACTATAATACATGTATATACTATAATACATGTATATACTATAATACTATAATACATGTATATGCTATAATACCATAATACATGTATATACTATAATACCATAATACATGTATATACTATAATACATGTATATACTATAATACTATAATACATGTATATGCTATAATACTATAATACATGTATATACTATAATACTATGATACATGTATATACTATAATACTATAATACATGTATATACTATAATACTATAATACATGTATATACTATAATACTATAATACATGTATATACTATAATACTATAATACATGTATATACTATAATACATGTATATACTATAATACTATAATACATGTATATACTATAATACTATAATACATGTATATACTATAATACATGTATATACTATAATACTATAATACATGTATATACTATAATACTATAATACATGTATATACTATAATACTATAATACATGTATATACTATAATACTATAATACATGTATATACTATAATACTATAATACATGTATATACTATAATACTATAATACATGTATATACTATAATACTATAATACATGTATATACTATAATACTATAATACATGTATATACTATAATACTATAATACATGTATACACTATAATACTATAATACATGTATATGCTATAATACCATAATACATGTATATACTATAATACATGTATATACTATACTATAATACATGTATATACTATAATACTATAATACATGTATATACTATAATACTATAATACATGTATATACTATAATACTATAATACATGTATATACTATAATACTATAATACATGTATATACTATAATACATGTATATACTATAATACTATAATACATGTATATACTATAATACTATAATACATGTATATACTATAATACTATAATACATGTATATACTATAATACTATAATACATGTATATACTATAATACAGACATTTAGTGTATTTTGTCCTGTTATTGTCGGTGTCCATACATCTTCTTATCCACATAGACACCTACAGTCAACGTCCTCTGATATATACACTATAATACATGTATATACTATAATACTATAATACATGTATATACTATAATACTATAATACATGTATATACTATAATACTATAATACATGTATATACTATAATACTATAATACATGTATATGCTATAATACTATAATACATGTATATGCTATAATACTATAATACATGTATATACTACAATACTATAATACATGTATATACTACAATACTATAATACATGTATATACTATAATACTAAAATACATGTATATACTATAATACTATAATACATGTATATACTATAATACTATAATACATGTATATACTATAATACTATAATACATGTATATACTATAATACTATAATACATGTATATACTATAATACTATAATACATGTATATACTATAATACTATAATACATGTATATACTATAATACTATAATACATGTATATACTATAATACTATAATACATGTATATACTATAATACTATAATACATGTATATACTATAATACTATAATACATGTATATATGGTAAGGCCTGCACAGCTGGCCTGTAATTGTGGGAGGAGCGGGATGACCATAAGAACCCACGGCTCTCCCCCCTTCAATGACGCCGTGGGTTCTTCGGTTAAGGGTTTGTCACGTGATGTCGGCAGGAGGTGGAGTCACGTTCCCACCGGTCAGCTGACTGCACGAGTCAGCTGACTGGAAGGTCGCTTCAGCCGGCATGGTGGTGGTAAGTAGCCGTGGCTGACCGGGGGTAATGCTGGCGGTTCCCGGACTCCGGAGGTGAGCCGGAGTTCAGGGAAACCCTTGGTCAGCCCGGCCCCAGGTTATTGTATTACATATCGGCATTCGGCTTCTCGCACATGCATATCATTACCGCACTATGTGAACGGCTTGCTGCGCATGTATATGATTACTGCACTGTGTGAACAGTCTCCTGCACATGCATATCATTACCGCATTATGTGAACAGTCTCCTGCACATACATATCATTACCGCACTATGTGATAGGCTTCTTGCACATGTATATGATTACCGTACTATGTGAACAGTCTCCTGCACATGTATATCATTACCGTACTATGTGAACAGTCTCCTGCACATATATATCATTACCGCACTATGTGTTAGGCTTCTTGCACATGTATATGATTACTGCATTATGTGAACAGTCTCCTGCACATATATATCATTACCGCACTATGTGTTAGGCTTCTTGCACATGTATATGATTACCGTACTATGTGAACAGTCTCCTGCACATGTATATCATTACCCCACTATGTGAACGGCTTCTTGCACATGTATATGATTACTGCACTATGTGAACAGTCTCCTGCACATACATATCATTACCGTACTATGTGTTAGGCTTCTTGCACATGTATATGATTACCGTACTATGTGAACAGTCTCCTGCACATGTATATCATTACCGTACTATGTGAACAGTCTCCTGCACATATATATCATTACCGCACTATGTGATAGGCTTCTTGCACATGTATATGATTACTGCATTATGTGAACAGTCTCCTGCACATATATATCATTACCGCACTATGTGTTAGGCTTCTTGCACATGTATATGATTACTGCATTATGTGAACAGTCTCCTGCACATATATATCATTACCGCACTATGTGTTAGGCTTCTTGCACATGTATATGATTACCGTACTATGTGAACAGTCTCCTGCACATGTATATCATTACCCCACTATGTGAACGGCTTCTTGCACATGTATATGATTACTGCACTATGTGAACAGTCTCCTGCACATATATATCATTACCGCACTATGTGTTAGGCTTCTTGCACATGTATATGATTACTGCATTATGTGAACAGTCTCCTGCACATATATATCATTACCGCACTATGTGTTAGGCTTCTTGCACATGTATATGATTACCGTACTATGTGAACAGTCTCCTGCACATGCATATCATTACCGCACTATGTGAACGGCTTCTTGCACATGTATATGATTACTGCACTATGTGAACAGTCTCCTGCACATGCATATCATTACCGCACTATGTGTTAGGCTTCTTGCACATGTATATGATTACCGTACTATGTGAACAGTCTCCTGCACATATATATCATTACCGCACTATGTGTTAGGCTTCTTGCACATGTATATGATTACTGCACTATGTGAACAGTCTCCTGCACATGTATATGATTACCGCACTATGTGATAGGCTTCTTGCACATGCATATCATTACCCCACTATGTGTTAGGCTTCTTGCACATGTATATGATTACTGCACTATGTGAACAGTCTCCTGCACATGCATATCATTACCGCACTATGTGTTAGGCTTCTTGCACATGTATATGATTACTGCACTATGTGAACAGTCTCTTGCACATGTATATCATTACCGCACTATGTGAACGGCTTCTTGCACATGTATATGATTACTGCATTATGTGAACAGTCTCCTGCACATATATATCATTACCGCACTATGTGAACGGCTTCTTGCACATGTATATGATTACCGCACTGTGTGAACAGTCTCCTGCACATGCATATCATTACCGCACTATGTGTTAGGCCTCTTGCACATGTATATGATTACTGCACTATGTGAACAGTCTCCTGCACATGCATATCATTACCGCACTATGTGAACGGCTTGCTGCGCATGTATATGATTACTGCACTATGTGAACAGTCTCCTGCACATGCATATCATTACCGTACTATGTGATAGGCTTCTTGCACATGTATATGATTACCGTACTATGTGAACAGTCTCCTGCACATGCATATCATTACAGCACTATGTGAACGGCTTCTTGCACATGTATATGATTACTGCACTATGTGAACAGTCTCCTGCACATGCATATCATTACCGCACTATGTGTTAGGCTTCTTGCACATGTATATGATTACTTTATTATGTGAACAGTCTCCTGCACATGTATATCATTACCGCACTATGTGAACGGCTTCTTGCACATGTATATGATTACTGCACTATGTGAACAGTCTCCTGCACATGCATATCATTACCGCACTATGTGTTAGGCTTCTTGCACATGTATATGATTACCGTACTATGTGAACAGTCTCCTGCACATATATATCATTACCGCACTATGTGTTAGGCTTCTTGCACATGTATATGATTACTGCACTATGTGAACAGTCTCCTGCACATGTATATGATTACCGCACTATGTGATAGGCTTCTTGCACATGTATATCATTACCGCACTATGTGTTAGGCTTCTTGCACATATATATCATTACCGCACTATGTGAACGGCTTGCTGCGCATGTATATCATTACTGCATTATGTGAACAGTCTCCTGCACATGCATATCATTACCGCACTATGTGTTAGGCTTCTTGCACATGTATATGATTACTGCACTATGTGAACAGTCTCTTGCACATGTATATCATTACCCCACTATGTGTTAGGCTTCTTGCACATGTATATGATTACTGCACTATGTGAACAGTCTCTTGCACATGTATATCATTACCCCACTATGTGAACGGCTTCTTGCACATGTATATGATTACTGCATTATGTGAACAGTCTCCTGCACATATATATCATTACCGCACTATGTGAACGGCTTCTTGCACATGTATATGATTACCGCACTGTGTGAACAGTCTCCTGCACATGCATATCATTACCGCACTATGTGTTAGGCCTCTTGCACATGTATATGATTACTGCACTATGTGAACAGTCTCCTGCACATGCATATCATTACCGCACTATGTGAACGGCTTGCTGCGCATGTATATGATTACTGCACTATGTGAACAGTCTCCTGCACATGCATATCATTACCGCACTATGTGTTAGGCTTCTTGCACATGTATATGATTACTGCATTATGTGAACAGTCTCCTGCACATGCATATCATTACCGTACTATGTGTTAGGCTTCTTGCACATGTATATGATTACTGCACTATGTGAACAGTCTCTTGCACATGCATATCATTACCGCACTATGTGTTAGGCCTCTTGCACATGTATATGATTACTGCACTATGTGAACAGTCTCCTGCACATGTATATCATTACCGCACTATGTGAACGGCTTGCTGCGCATGTATATGATTACTGCACTATGTGAACAGTCTCCTGCACATGCATATCATTACCGCACTATGTGTTAGGCTTCTTGCACATGTATATGATTACCGTACTATGTGAACAGTCTCCTGCACATATATATCATTACCGTACTATGTGTTAGGCTTCTTGCACATGTATATGATTACTGCACTATGTGAACAGTCTCCTGCACATGCATATCATTACCGCACTATGTGTTAGGCTTCTTGCACATGTATATGATTACTGCATTATGTGAACAGTCTCCTGCACATGCATATCATTACCGTACTATGTGTTAGGCTTCTTGCACATGTATATGATTACTGCACTATGTGAACAGTCTCTTGCACATGCATATCATTACAGCACTATGTGAACGGCTTGCTGCGCATGTATATGATTACTGCACTATGTGAACAGTCTCCTGCACATGCATATCATTACCGCACTATGTGTTAGGCTTCTTGCACATGTATATGATTACTGCACTATGTGAACAGTCTCTTGCACATGCATATCATTACAGCACTATGTGAACAGTCTCCTGCATATTTTATCATTTCCGCACCACGTGAACAGTCTCCTGCACATGTATAACATTACCGCACTATGTAAACAGTCTCCTGCACATGTATAACATTACCGCTCTATGTGAACAGTCTCCTGCACATATATATCATTATCACATTTTGTAGTTCTGTGCTGCTGGGAGGATCTATATGTGTCTCCGGTATACTGAGACTCGCACACCTTTACACTCAATCGGACTCACCGCTCCGCCCCACCCTGTGGGCTTATGCTTCACCTCCACAGCTGCCAATCTGGTCAGTCTAAGGCACGCTACACCAACAGCTGCGCTCACTTCCAACCTTTGTCTCTTAACTAACTTCCCCACAGTTTTCTTTTCATTTATTTTATATTTATACTTCTGTGTTTCCGGGCGGTGTGCCTCCAGCTGTTGTGGAGCTACGATACTCACTTATAGGAATCATGCCGTAGGGTTCAGGCTGTACACATCCTGGTACCCATGCACGTTGGTAGGATTCATGCCGGTAACATTTATACGCCACACACGCTTATAGGGTTCATTCGTTCTCTACGCGCTTGTAGTTTTATACCGTACACATGCTTTTAGGGTCATACTGTACACCCCCTTTGTAAGGTTTATACTGCACACACGCTTGTAAGATTCATACAGTACACACTTGTAGAGTTTATGCCGTTTACTTGCCTACAGGTTTCATACTGTACACTCGCTTGTAGGATTGTATTGTACATTCACCCTTAGGATTCATGCTGTACGCTTGCTTGTAGCATTCATACTGCACTCACGCTTGAGCATATTTGTGGGGTGCATGCTTGTAGCATTTACTCTATACACACGCTTGTACATACTTGTAGCATTATGCTGCATACATACTTATAAGATTCATGCCGTACACAGTACACACTGGTAGGATATCCTGTATACACGCTTGTTGGATTCTTACTTTACACGCGTTAGGATTATGCAGTACATTCGCCGGTAGCATTTATACGGTACACTCGCTCGCATAATTCATAAAGTTCATGCGGTGCATACCAATGTAGCATCCATACTGTACACTTGCTCGTAGGTTTACGTGGTATACACGCTTGTACTCGCTTGCAGGGTTCATACTACACACGCTCTTGTAGGAGTCATGTTGTACACACTCATAGGAATCATACTATGTACACGCTCATACGAGTCACACTGTACGCACGTTTATAGTATTACATGGCCCCACGCTCGTAGGTTTACTACTGAATATGCACTCATAAGGATTGTGCTGCACACCCGCTCGCAGGACTTGTATCACGCATGTTTGTAGGGTTATATTACTCGGGTGCACGCGGGAATCAGGCTGCGTGTGCACTCGTGGCATGTGTTCTGTACATGCGCTTGCGCTATTTGTGAAGTTCGTACGCCCGCAGTTTTGTGCAGCGCACATGCTCATACAGCACATGGGGTGTGGCCCCGTACGCAGGTATGTGGTCATAATAGTTACTACTTGCCGGCATATTCTCTGCCATCGGTCGTGGTTAGCTTCAGGCGTTCACTGGTGGTCTATACGCGTATATGGTTGGCCCGAGTATAGGTTCATCAAGTTGGTGGTACAGCCATGCATAGCGGTTCACGGCAGTTTCACACGTAGTCGTTCTGCACGCATCTTTATATAGGCAGGGTGATACATAGCAGTTGTCGCTGCTGACACATATTCAGAACGACAATTACACGACGCACAGGCGGGGCTTACCCAGTAAACCGTTGCAGACGGGGTATGTTTCATTATCGTTGGTACTGACATGCCTTCTGAACAACACTGACATTACGCATAGGTGGTGTTTACCTGTTAAGCCTGTCATGTTGCAGAAAGGGTACGTCGCATAATTGTTATTACTGACACGCCTTCAGAACAGCAATAACGCCACACATAGGTGATGTATACCCATCATGCCTGCCACGCCTGCAGGGGGTACGTTGCACGGTTGTTACTGACACGCCTTCAGAACAGCAATAACGCCACACATAGGTGATAAGATTTGTTTTATTATCCAAGTAATCACCTCATGAACCTGACACGTCTTCAGGTTGTGTTTACTTGTGTTGTCGGTGCACCTCTTTTACGATATAGTCACGTTCTCAAAAAACGGAATTCACGATGTTTTGGGTTGTCATGGTACTCGTATAAACTTTCGCACTTACCACTGGGCACACACTTATCTAGACTCAGTTACGCATACAATTCTCGTCCGACACGTCTTCAGATACTTTCCCTCTGTCCTGGTTTAAAGAGTTGTTTATTGTTGTCCAAGTAATCACCTCATGAACCTGACACGCTTTCAGGTTGTGATTGCTTGCGTTGTCGATGCGCTCCTTTCTCTGTGTAGTCATGTCCCAAAAATGTACTTCATGGTGTTCTAGGTTGATATGGTACTCGTATAACGTTTCGCACTTGTCACCGGCGCATACTCGTCTAGGCCCGGTTACGCATACGATTCTCGTCCGACACGTCTTCGGATACTTTCCCTCTGTTCTGGTTTAAAGTGTCGTACATTGTTCTCCAAGTAATCACCTCATGAACCTGACACGTTTTCAGGTTGTGATTGCTTGCGTTGTCGGGGCATTCCTTTCTCTGTGTAGTCTCGTTCCTAAAGATGCTCTTCAGGGTGTACTAGGTTGTTAAGGTACTTGTATAACGTTTCGCACTTGTCACCGGGCACATACTTGTCTAGGTCCAGTCACGTATACAATTCTCATCCGACACGTCTTCGGATACTCTCTCTCTGTCCTGGTGTTAGACGGTCAGCTATGTTATAGATAAATGAGCTTGGCTAGACGGTTAGTTTGGCTGTCCCTACAACATACATTTACTTTCACATGTGCTCACATTGAAGGAGTCCAGAATATTGCAGCAGATGCCTTATCTAGGAACAACCTGTCACATTTCTTTCAGGTGATGCCAGAAGCCGATTCCATAGGGGCGCAAGTTCCCCCATTCCATTCACTAGTCATGAACTGAACCAGCACCTTCGGATAGCCAAACGTTTGGTCAGTGATTCCTTGTCCGCAAATACACGAAAAATTAATGGTACGGCGTGGAACTCATTCTCCAAATTCAGATCCAAGCACGCCGAGGGCGACAAGATTTCAGTTCCCTTCCTATTAGCATATGTCGGGTTTTGCCATACCACACTGCATTTATCCCACAATACTATTAAGAGTTATCTAGCCGGTATCCAACACCATTTATCCTTGACCAATACCCGTAGTTACTCTATACTCTCTTCTCGCTTGGTGAAGTCCGCTCTGAAGGGCATCCTTAAGAAGGAAGTCCCTCGCAGCCCAGTCAGACAACCAATCACAGGCAACATGTTCAGGCAGTTGTCCGACTTGTTAGACTCCGCACCATTGGGTATTCGTGATAGCCTCACATTAAAAGCGGCCATGTACCTTGCCTATTATGGGTTTCTCAGACCGGGTGAGTGTACTGCTCGGACCGTTAACGCGCCCTTTCTTAAAGTCAGTCAGCTGTCACATGTCTCTGATCATTTCGAGCTGTCCCTCAGTCAGACCAAGACCTCGTCTCCGGGTCAAACTGTGATTGTCCGGTTTTCCCCACCGTGCACAAATGGTGTCCTGTCACAGTCCTCCGTGAATTGTTGAATGCCTGTGTTAACCTATCAGCTGACGACCCTTTACTCCGTTTCAGATCCAACCCGCTAACTACTTCTCAATTCATCAAACATTTACGCATTTTGGTCAGGTCGCTGGGAGGAGACCCGACTTCATTATCCGGTCACTCCTTCCGTATTGGCGCAGCTACAGCCGCTTCTAAGCACGGGGTCCCAGCCCACGTAATCATGAAATTAGGACGTTGGAAATCCGGATGCTACATGCAGTATATCCCTAACCCTCGCAAAGAAATGGCTAGCGCATTCCAGTCTCTTGTGTTGTAATCTGCGATAAACAAATGTTTGTTTAAATCCGGGTTTTGCCCTCTTTTCCAGGCATATTCTTTACGCCGCAGTTATGGCACACTTCAGACTGCTTAGTTGAGGTTGATAGGTTATTGGTTACAGTTGGTTGTTAGGTTAGTACTAGGGTTTTACGCATATCAGTCATGTAGCAACGACCACAAATGGTAAGGCCTGCGCAGCTGGCCTGTAATTGTGGGAGGAGCGGGGTGACCATAAGAACCCACGGCTTTCCCCCCTTCAATGACGCCGTGGGTTCTTCGCTCCCACCCGCCCCCCCTTCTTTTCATTTCATCACACTTACCACAGGGTATGCCCTCTTTTCCAGGCATATTCTTTACGCCGCAGTTATGGCACACTTCAGACTGCTTAGTTGAGGTTGATAGGTTATTGGTTACAGTTGGTTGTTAGGTTAGTACTAGGGTTTTACGCATATCAGTCATGTAGCAACGACCACAAACTATAATACTATAATACATGTATATACTATAATACTATAATACATGTATATACTATAATACTATAATACATGTATATACTATAATACTATAATACATGTATATACTATAATACATGTATATACTATAATACATGTATATACTATGATACATGTATACACTATAATACTATAATACTATAATACATGTATATACTATAATACTATAATACATGTATATACTATAATACATGTATATACTATAATACTATAATACATGTATATACTATAATACTATAATACATGTATATACTATAATACTATAATACATGTATATACTATGATACATGTATACACTATAATACTATAATACTATAATACATGTATATACTATAATACTATAATACATGTATATACTATAATACATGTATATACTATAATACTATAATACATGTATATACTATAATACTATAATACATGTATATACTATAATACTATAATACATGTATATACTATAATACATGTATATACTATAATACTATAATACATGTATATACTATAATACTATAATACATGTATATACTATAATACTATAATACATGTATATACTAATACTATAATACATGTATATACTATAAAACATGTATATACTATAATACTATAATACATGTATATACTATAATACATGTATATGTATATACTATAATACATGTATACACTATAATACTATAATACATGTATATACTATAATACTATAATACTATAGTACATGTATATACTATAATACTATAGTACATGTATATACTATAATACTATAATACATGTATATACTATAATACTATAATACATGTATATACTATAATACATGTATATACTATAATACACGTATATACTATAATACTATAATACATGTATATACTATAATACTATAATACACGTATATACTATAATACTATAATACATGTATATACTATAATACATGTATATACTATAATACTATAATACATGTATATACTATAATACTATAATACATGTATATACTATAATACTATAATACATGTGTTACGCCGAGCGCTCCGGGTCCCCGCTCCTCCCCGGAGCGCTCGCTTCACTCCCTCCGCTGCAGCGCTCCGGTCACGTCCTCTGACCCGGGGCGCTGCGATCCTGCTGCCAGCCGGGATGCGATTCGCGATGCGGGTAGCGCCCGCTCGCGATGCGCTCCCCGGCTCCCCTACCTGACTCGCTCCCCGTCTGTTCTGTCCCGGCGCGCGCGGGCCCCGCTCCCTAGGGCGCGCGCGCGCCGGGTCTCTGCGATTTAAAGGGCCACTGCGCCGCTGATTGGCGCAGTGGTTCCAATTAGGGTTTTCACCTGTGCACTTCCCTATATTACCTCACTTCCCTTGCACTCCCTTGCCGGATCCTGTTGCCTTAGTGCCAGTGAAAGCGTTCCTTGTGTGTTCCTTGCCTGTGTTTCCAGACCTTCTGCCGTTGCCCCTGACTACGATCCTTGCTGCCTGCCCCGACCTTCTGCTACGTCCGACCTTGCTTCTGCCTACTCCCTTGTACCGCGCCTATCTTCAGCAGCCAGAGAGGTGAGCCGTTGCTAGTGGATACGACCTGGTCACTACCGCCGCAGCAAGACCATCCCGCTTTGCGGCGGGCTCTGGTGAAAACCAGTAGTGGCTTAGAACCGGTCCACTAGCACGGTCCACGCCAATCCCTCTCTGGCACAGAGGGTCCACTACCTGCCAGCCGGCATCGTGACAACATGTATATACTATAATACATGTATATACTATAATACTATAATACATGTATATACTATAGTACATGTATATACTATAATACTATAATACATGTATATACTATAATACAGACAGTGTATTTTGTCCTGTTATTGTCGGTGTCCATACATCTTCTTATCCACATAGACACCTACAGTCACCGTCCTCTGACATATATACTATAATACATGTATATACTATAATACATGTATATACTATAATACTATAATACATGTATATACTATAATACTATAATACATGTATATACTATAATACTATAATACATGTATATACTATAATACTATAATACATGTATATACTATAATACTATAATACATGTATATACTATAATACATGTATATACTATAATACATGTATATACTATAATACTATAATACATGTATATACTATAATACATGTATATACTATAATACTATAATACATGTATATACTATAATACTATAATACATGTATATACTATAATACTATAATACATGTATATACTATAATACTATAATACATGTGTATACTATAATACTATAATACTATAATACATGTGTATACTATAATACTATAATACATGTATATACTATAATACTATAATACATGTATATACTATAGATAGAGAAACAGCAATGCTTCAGCTCACCCCAGGTGCGCACGGACAGAGCGCGGACCTCGCCCAATTGAACAGCAGAAGAAAGAGGAGTCCAGCGTCCAGAAACTCGGAGGATAATATTTATTCACCAGATGGTCATAACAGGAACACAGGGTACAGTGACGCGTTTCGGCTTTGTTGTAAAGCCGAAACGCGTCACTGTACCCTGTGTTCCTGTTATGACCATCTGGTGAATAAATATTATCCTCCGAGTTTCTGGACGCTGGACTCCTCTTTCTTCTGATGTATATACTATAATACTATAATACATGTATATACTATAATACTATAATACATGTATATACTATAATACTATAATACATGTATATACTATAATACATGTATATACTATAATACTATAATACATGTATATACTATAATACATGTATATACTATAATACTATAATACATGTATATACTATAATACTATAATACTATAATACATGTATATACTATAATACATGTATATACTATAATACTATAATACATGTATATACTATAATACATGTATATACTATAATACATGTATATACTATAATACTATAATACATGTATATACTATAATACATGTATATACTATAATACATGTATATACTATAATACATGTATATACTATAATACTATAATACATGTATATACTATAATACATGTATATACTATAATACTATAATACATGCATATACTATAATACTATAATACATGTATATACTATAATACATGTATATACTATAATACTATAATACATGTATATGCTATAATACTATAATACATGTATATACTATAATACTATAATATTATAATACATGTATATACTATAATATTATAATACATGTATATACTATAATATTATAATACATGTATATACTATAATATTATAATACATGTATATACTATAATACTATAATACATGCATATGCTATAATACTATAATACATGTATGTTATAATACTATAATACATGTATATACTATAATACTATAATACATGTATATACTATAATACTATAATACATGCATATACTATAATACATGTATATACTATAATACTATAATACATGTGTATATACTATAATACTATAATACATGTATATACTATAATACTATAATACATGTATATACTATAATACATGTATATACTATAATACAGACATTTAGTGTATTTTGTCCTGTTATTGTCGGTGTCCATACATCTTCTTATCCACATAGACACCTACAGTCACCGTCCTCTGACATATACACTATAATACATGTATATACTATAATACTATAATACATGTATATACTATAATACATGTATATGCTATAATACTATAATACATGTATATACTATAATACTATAATACATGTATATACTATAATACTATAATACATGTATATACTATAATACATGTATATACTATAATACTATAATACATGTATATACTATAATACTATAATACATGTATATACTATAATACATGTATATACTATAATACTATAATACATGTATATACTATAATACATGTATATACTATAATACTATAATACATGTATATACTATAACACTATAATACATGTATATACTATAATACATGTATATACTATAATACTATAATACATGTATATACTATAATACTATAATACATGCATATACTATAATACATGTATATACTATAATACTATAATACATGTGTATATACTATAATACTATAATACATGTATATACTATAATACATGTATATACTATAATACAGACATTTAGTGTATTTTGTCCTGTTATTGTCGGTGTCCATACATCTTCTTATCCACATAGACACCTACAGTCACCGTCCTCTGACATATACACTATAATACATGTATATACTATAATACATGTATATACTATAATACTATAATACATGTATATCATATAATACTATAATACATGTATATCCTATAATACTATAATACATGTATATCCTATAATACATGTATATACTATAATACTATAATACATGTATATACTATAATACATGTATATACTATAATACTATAATACATGTATATACTATAATACATGTATATACTATAATACTATAATACATGTATATACTATAATACTATAATACATGTATATACTATAATACTATAATACATGTATATACTATAATACTATAATACATGTATATACTATAATACTATAATACATGTATATACTATAATACTATAATACATGTATATACTATAATACTATAATACATGTATATACTATAATACTATAATACATGTATACACTATAATACTATAATACATGTATATACTATAATACTATAATACATGTATATACTATAATACTATAATACATGTATATACTATAATACTATAATACATGTATATACTATAATACTATAATACATGTATATCCTATAATACTATAATACATGTATATCCTATAATACTATAATACATGTATATACTATAATACTATAATACATGTATATACTATAATACTATAATACATGTATACACTATAATACTATAATACATGTACCGTATATACTCGAGTATAAGCCGAGTTTTTCAGCATGATTTTTCGTGCTGAAAACACCCCCCTCGGCTTATACTCGAGTGAACTCTCCACCCGCAGTGGTCTTCAACCTGCGGACCTCCAGAGGTTTCAAAACTACAACTCCCAGCAGGCCCGGACAGCCGATGGCTGCCCGGGCTTGCTGGGAGTTGTAGTTTTGAAACCTCTGGAGGTCCGCAGGTTGAAGACCACTGCGGCCTTCGACATCATCCAGCCTCCTATCACCCCCTTCAGTTCTGTACAGTACTCGCCTCCGCTCGGCGCTGGTCCGGTGCTGCAGGACTGTCCGGAGAGGAGGTCGTCCGGTGGGATAGTGGTTCCGGGCTGCTATCTTCACCGGGGAGGCCTCTTCTAAGCGCTTCGGGCCCGGCCCCAGAATAGTCACGTTGCCTTGACAACTACGCAGAGGTACGTTCATTGTCAACGTACTTCTGCGTCATCGTCAAGGCAACGCCTCTATTCTGGGCCCGAAGCGCGGAGAAGAGGCGCCCCCGGTGAAGATAGCAGCCCGGAACTAGTATCCCACCGGACGACCTCCCCACCGGACAGTCCTGCAGCACCGGACCAGCGCCGAGCGGAGGCGAGTACTGTACAGAACTAAAGGGGGTGAGAGGGGGCTGGATGATGTCGAAGGCCGCAGTGGTCTTCAACCTGCGGACCTCCGGAGGTTTCAAAACTACAACTCCCAGCAAGCCCGGACAGCCGATGGCTGCCCGGGCTTGCTTGGAGTTGTAGTTTGGAAACCTCTGGAGGTCCGCAGGTTGAAGACCACTGAGGGCGGATGATGACAAGAGGATGATGAAGGGGGGGGGGTGTGGGATGATGACAAGAGGATGATGAAGGGGGGGTGTGGGATGTTGAAGGGGGGTGGGGATGATGACAAGGGGATGATGAAGGGGGGGTGTGGGATGATTACAAGGGGTTGATGAAGGGGGGTGGGGATGATGACAAGGGGATGATGAAGGGGGGGGGGGGAATGATGACAAGGGGATGATGACAGGTGATGATGATGAGGGTCTGGATGATGACAGGCGGTGATGATGATGAGGATGTTAATGACGGGTCTGGATGATGACAGGGGGGATGATGTAATTCCCACCCTTGGCTTATACTCGAGTCAATAACTTTTCCTGGGATTTTGGGTTGAAATTAGGGGTCTCGGCTTATACTCGGATCGGCTTATACTCGAGTATATACGGTATATACTATAATACATGTATATACTATAATACTATAATACATGTATATGATATAATACTATAATACATGTATATACTATAATACTATAATGCATGTATATACTATAATACTATAATACATGTATATACTATAATACTATAATACATGTATATACTATAATACTATAATACATGCATATACTATAATACTATAATACATGTATATGATATAATACTATAATACATGTATATACTATAATACTATAATGCATGTATATACTATAATACTATAATACATGTATATACTATAATACATGTATATACTATAATACTATAATACATGTATATACTATAATACTATAATACATGTATATACTATAATACTATAATACATGTATATACTATAATACTATAATACATGTATACACTATAATACTATAATACATGTATATACTATAATACTATAATACATGTATATACTATAATACAGACATTTAGTGTATTTTGTCCTGTTATTGTCGGTGTCCATACATCTTCTTATCCACATAGACACCTACAGTCACCGTCCTCTGACATATACACTATAATACATGTATATACTACAATACTATAATACATGTATATACTATAATACATGTATATACTATAATACTATAATACATGTATATACTATAATACTATAATACATGTATATACTATAATACTATAATACATGTATACACTATAATACTATAATACATGTATATAGTATAATACTATAATATATGTATATAGTATAATACTATAATATATGTATATACTATAATACTATAATACTATAATACATGTATATACTATAATACTATAATACATGTATATACTATAATACATGTATATACTATAATACTATAATACATGTATATACTATAATACTATAATACATGTATATACTATAATACTATAATACATGTATATACTATAATACTATAATACATGCATATACTATAATACTATAATACATGTATATACTATAATACATGTATATACTATAATACATGTATATACTATAATACATGTATACGCTATAATACTATAATACATGTATACACTATAATACTATAATACATGTATACACTATAATACTATAATACATGTATATACTATAACACATGTATATACTATAATACTATAATACATGTATATACTATAATACAGACATTTAGTGTATTTTGTCCTGTTATTGTCGGTGTCCATACATCTTCTTATCCACATAGACACCTACAGTCACCGTCCTCTGACATATACACTATAATACATGTATATACTACAATACTATAATACATGTATATACTATAATACATGTATATACTATAATACTATAATACATGTATATACTATAATACTATAATACATGTATATAATATAATACTATAATACATGTATACACTATAATACATGTATATGCTATAATACTATAATACATGTATATACTATAATACTATAATACATGTATATACTATAATACTATAATACATGTATATACTATAATACATGTATATACTATAATACATGTATATACTATAATACTATAATACATGTATATACTATAATACTATAATACATGTATATACTATAATACTATAATACATGTATATACTATAATACTATAATACATGTATATACTATAATACATGTATATACTATAATACATGTATATACTATAATACTATAATACATGTATATACTATAATACTATAATACATGTATATACTATAATACTATAATACATGTATATACTATAATACTATAATACATGTATATACTATAATACTATAATACATGTATATACTATAATACTATAATACATGTATATGCTATAATACTATAATACATGTATATGCTATAATACTATAATACATGTATATACTATAATACTATAATACATGTATATACTATAATACTATAATACATGTATATGCTATAATACTATAATACATGTATATGCTATAATACTATAATACATGTATATCCTATAATACTATAATACATGTATATACTATAATACTATAATACATGTATATACTATAATACTATAATACATGTATATACTATAATACTATAATACATGTATATACTATAATACATGTATATACTATAATACAGACATTTAGTGTAGTTTGTCCTAATATTGTCGGTGTCCATACATCTTCTTATCCACATAGACACCTACAGTCACCGTCCTCTGACATATACACTATAATACATGTATATACTATAATACATGTATATACTATAATACTATAATACATGTATATACTATAATACTATAATACATGTATATACTATAATACATGTATACACTATAATACTATAATACATGTATATACTATAATACTATAATACATGTATATACTATAATACTATAATACATGTATATACTATAATACTATAATACATGTATATACTATAATACTATAATACATGTATATACTATAATACATGTATATACTATAATACAGACATTTAGTGTATTTTGTCCTGTTATTGTCGGTGTCCATACATCTTCTTATCCACATAGACACCTACAGTCACCGTCCTCTGACATATACACTATAATACATGTATATACTATAATACTATAATACATGTATATACTATAATACATGTATATACTATAATACTATAATACATGTATATACTATAATACTATAATACATGTATATGCTATAATACTATAATACATGTATATACTATAATACATGTATATACTATAATACTATAATACATGTATATACTATAATACATGTATATACTATAATACTAGAATACATGTATATACTATAATACATGTATATACTATAATACTAGAATACATGTATATACTATAATACATGTATTTACTATAATACAGACATTTAGTGTATTTTGTCCTGTTATTGTCGGTGTCCATACATCTTCTTATCCACATAGACACCTACAGTCACCGTCCTCTGACATATACACTATAATACATGTATATACTATAATACTATAATACATGTATATACTATAATACATGTATATACTATAATACTATAATACATGTATATACTATAATACTATAATACATGTATATGCTATAATACTATAATACATGTATATACTATAATACATGTATATACTATAATACTATAATACATGTATATACTATAATACATGTATATACTATAATACTAGAATACATGTATATACTATAATACATGTATATACTATAATACTAGAATACATGTATATACTATAATACATGTATTTACTATAATACAGACATTTAGTGTATTTTGTCCTGTTATTGTCGGTGTCCATACATCTTCTTATCCACATAGACACCTACAGTCACCGTCCTCTGACATATACACTATAATACATGTATATACTATAATACTATAATACATGTATATACTATAATACATGTATATACTATAATACTATAATACATGTATATACTATAATACTATAATACATGTATATGCTATAATACTATAATACATGTATATACTATAATACTATAATACAGGTATACACTATAATACTATAATACATGTATATACTATAATACTATAATACATGTATATACTATAATACAGACATTTAGTGTAGTTTGTCCTAATATTGTCGGTGTCCATACATCTTCTTATCCACATAGACACCTACAGTCACCGTCCTCTGACATATACACTATAATACATGTATATACTATAATACATGTATATACTATAATACTATAATACATGTATATACTATAATACTATAATACATGTATATACTATAATACATGTATACACTATAATACTATAATACATGTATATACTATAATACTATAATACATGTATATACTATAATACTATAATACATGTATATACTATAATACTATAATACATGTATATACTATAATACTATAATACATGTATATACTATAATACTATAATACATGTATATACTATAATACATGTATATACTATAATACAGACATTTAGTGTATTTTGTCCTGTTATTGTCGGTGTCCATACATCTTCTTATCCACATAGACACCTACAGTCACCGTCCTCTGACATATACACTATAATACATGTATATACTATAATACTATAATACATGTATATACTATAATACATGTATATACTATAATACTATAATACATGTATATACTATAATACTATAATACATGTATATGCTATAATACTATAATACATGTATATACTATAATACTATAATACAGGTATACACTATAATACTATAATACATGTATATACTATAATACTATAATACATGTATATACTATAATACTATAATACATATATATACTATAATACAGACATTTAGTGTATTTTGTCCTGTTATTGTCGGTGTCCATACATCTTCTTATCCACATAGACACCTACAGTCACCGTCCTCTGATATATACACTATAATACATGTATATACTATAATACTATAATACATGTATATACTATAATACATGTATATACTATAATACTATAATACTATAATACTATAATACATGTATATGCTATAATACTATAATACTATAATACTATAATACAGGTATACACTATAATACTATAATACATGTATATACTATAATACTATAATACATGTATATACTATAATACAGACATTTAGTGTATTTTGTCCTGTTATTGTCGGTGTCCATACATCTTCTTATCCACATAGACACCTACAGTCACCGTCCTCTGATATATACACTATAATACATGTATATACTATAATACTATAATACATGTATATACTATAATACTATAATACATGTATATACTATAATACTATAATACATGTATATACTATAATACTATAATACATGTATATACTATAATACTATAATACATGTATATACTATAATACTATAATACATGTATATACTATAATACATGTATATACTATAATACTATAATACATGTATATACTATAATACTATAATACATGTATATACTATAATACATGTATATACTATAATACTATAATACATGTATATACTATAATACATGTATATACTATAATACATGTATATACTATAATACTATAATACATGTATATACTATAATACTATAATACATGTATATACTATAATACTATAATACATGTATACACTATAATACTATAATACATGTATATACTATAATACTATAATACATGTATATACTATAATACTATAATACATGTATATACTATAATACATGTATATGCTATAATACTATAATACATGTATATGCTATAATACTATAATACATGTATATGCTATAATACTATAATACATGTATATACTATAATACTATAATACATGTATACACTATAATACTATAATACATGTATATACTATAATACATGTATATGCTATAATACTATAATACATGTATATGCTATAATACTATAATACATGTATATGCTATAATACTATAATACATGTATATACTATAATACTATAATACATATGTCACGATGCCGGCTGGCAGGTAGTGGATCCTCTGTGCCAGAGAGGGATTGGCGAGGGCCGCGCTAGTGGACCGGTTCTAAGTCACTACTGGTTTTCACCAGAGCCCGCCGCAAAGCGGGATGGTCTTGCTGCGGCGGTAGTGACCAGGTCGTATCCACTAGCAACGGCTCACCTCTCTGACTGCTGATGATAGGCGAGGTACAAGGGAGTAGACAGAAGCAAGGTCGGACGTAGCAGAAGGTCGGGGGCAGGCGGCAAGGTTCGTAGTCAGGGTGGATAGCAGAAGTTCTGGTACACAGGGTATAAACACACAAAACGCTTTCACTAGGCACAAGGGCAACAAGATCCGGCAAGGAAGTGCATGGGAGGAGGTTAGATATAGTCAGGGACCAGGTGGAAGCCAATTAAGCTGATTGGGCCAGGCACCAATCATTGGTGCACTGGCCCTTTAAGTCTCAGGGAGCTGGCGCGCGCGCGCCCTAGAGAGCGGAGCCGCGCGCGCCAGCACATGACAGCAGGGGACGGGAACGGGTAAGTGACCTGGGATGCGATTCGCGAGCGGGCGCGTCCCGCTGTGCGAATCGCATCCCCAACGGCCATGACAGTGCAGCGCTCCCGGTCAGCGGGACTGACCGGGGAGCTGCAGGGAGAAAGACGCCGTGAGCGCTCCGGGGAGGAGCGGGGACCCGGAGCGCTAGGCGTAACAGTACCCCCCCCCCCTTAGGTCTCCCCTTTTTTTTGTCCGGTGACTGCCTCCCCTGGGATGAGGACACCGGGAAGGAATGGATGGTTTCCTCAATGACAGGCAGTACAGCAGGAGTAGGAATGGGGAGGGAAGGCAGAGGGTGAAGCTTGGCACGGGGCAGGGAGACACAAGGACGGGAGCCATGAGGGGACACAGAGGCTTGCCTGAAGGGACTGGGAGGGGGGGAGAGGCATTTTCTGTGGCAGGCAGAGTCCCTAACGACCTTAGGGGGACCGGATACAGGAGGAACCACAGGGTCACGGCAGGGAGTACTGGGAACTGGTTTAAGGCAGTCCTTGGAACAAGAGGGACCCCAACTCTTGATCTCCCCAGTGGACCAGTCCAGGGTTGGGGAATGGTGTAGAAGCCAGGGTAGTCCAAGGAGAATTTCGGAAGTGCAATTGGGAAGGACCAAAAATTCAATTCTCTCGTGATGAGGTCCGATGCACATTAGGAGGGGCTCCGTGCGGTAACGCACGGTGCAATCCAACCTGGCTCCGTTGACCGCGGAAATGTGGAGTGGCTTGACAAGACGGGTCACCGGAATGCGGAATTTATTCACCAAGGACTCCCGAATAAAATTCCCAGAAGCACCAGAGTCCAGGCAGGCCACGGCTGAGAGGGAAGAGCTGGCTGAAGTAGAAATCCGTACAGGCACCGTGAGACGTGGAGAAGCCGACTTAGCATCAAGAGACGCCACACCCACGAGAGCTGGGTGCGAGCGTGCGTTTCCCAGACGTGGAGGACGGATAGGGCAATCCACCAAAAAATGTTCGGTACTGGCACAGTACAGACAAAGATTCTCTTCCTTACGGCGATTCCTCTCTTCCAGGGTCAGGCGAGACCGATCCACTTGCATGGCCTCCTCGGCGGGAGGCCTAGGCGCAGATTGCAGTGGAGACTGTGGGAGAGGTGTCCAGAGATCTAAGTCTTTTTCCTGGCGGAGCTCTTGATGTCTCTCAGAAAAACGCATGTCAATGCGAGTGGCTAGATGAATGAGTTCATGCAGGTTAGCAGGAGTTTCTCGTGCGGCCAGAACATCTTTAATGTTGCTGGATAGGCCTTTTTTAAAGGTCGCGCAGAGGGCCTCATTATTCCAGGATAGTTCTGAAGCAAGAGTACGGAATTGTACGGTGTACTCGCCAACGGAAGAATTACCCTGGACCAGGTTCAGCAGGGCAGTCTCAGCAGAAGAGGCTCGGGCAGGTTCCTCAAAGACACTTCGAATTTCCGAGAAGAAGGAGTGTACAGAGGCAGTGACAGGGTCATTGCGGTCCCAGAGCGGTGTGGCCCATGACAGGGCTTTTCCAGACAGAAGGCTGACTACGAAAGCCACCTTAGACCTTTCAGTAGGAAACTGGTCCGACATCATCTCCAAGTGCAGGGAACATTGCGAAAGAAAGCCACGGCAAAACTTAGAGTCCCCATTAAATTTGTCCGGCAAGGACAGGCGGAGGCTAGGAGTGGCCACTCACTGCGGAAGGGGTGCAGGAGCTGGCGGAGGAGATGATTGCTGCTGAAGTTGCGACTGAAGTTGCTGCACAATGGTGAATACTTCCGACAGCTGGTGGGTTAGATGGGCGATCTGTCGGGATTGCTGGGCGACCACCGTGGTGATATCAGAGATATAAGGCAGAGGGACGTCAGCGGGATCCATGGCCGGATCTACTGACACGATGCCGGCTGGCAGGTAGTGGATCCTCTGTGCCAGAGAGGGATTGGCGAGGGCCGCGCTAGTGGACCGGTTCTAAGTCACTACTGGTTTTCACCAGAGCCCGCCGCAAAGCGGGATGGTCTTGCTGCGGCGGTAGTGACCAGGTCGTATCCACTAGCAACGGCTCACCTCTCTGACTGCTGATGATAGGCGAGGTACAAGGGAGTAGACAGAAGCAAGGTCGGACGTAGCAGAAGGTCGGGGGCAGGCGGCAAGGTTCGTAGTCAGGGTGGATAGCAGAAGTTCTGGTACACAGGCTTTAGACACACAAAACGCTTTCACTAGGCACAAGGGCAACAAGATCCGGCAAGGGAGTGCATGGGAGGAGGTCAGATATAGTCAGGGACCAGGTGGAAGCCAATTAAGCTGATTGGGCCAGGCACCAATCATTGGTGCACTGGCCCCTTAAGTCTCAGGGAGCTGGCGCGCGCGCGCCCTAGAGAGCGGAGCCGCGCGCGCCAGCACATGACAGCAGGGGACGGGAACGGGTAAGTGACCTGGGATGCGATTCGCGAGCGGGCGCGTCCCGCTGTGCGAATCGCATCCCCAACGGCCATGACAGTGCAGCGCTCCCGGTCAGCGGGACTGACCGGGGAGCTGCAGGGAGAAAGACGCCGTGAGCGCTCCGGGGAGGAGCGGGGACCCGGAGCGCTAGGCGTAACAACATATATACACTATAATACTATAATACATGTATATACTATAATACTATAATACATGTATATACTATAATACATGTATATACTATAATACTATAATACATGTATATACTATAATACTATAATACATGTATATACTATAATACTATAATACATGTATATACTATAATACTATAATACATGTATATACTATAATACTATAATACATGTATATACTATAATACTATAATACATGTATATACTATAATACTATAATACATGTATATACTATAATACTATAATACATGTATATACTATAATACTATAATACATGTATACACTATAATACTATAATACATGTATATACTATAATACTATAATACATGTATATACTATAATACTATAATACATGTATATACTATAATACTATAATACATGTATATACTATAATACTATAATACATGTATATACTATAATACAGACATTTAGTGTATTTTGTCCTGTTATTGTCGGTGTCCATACATCTTCTTATCCACATAGACACCTACAGTCACCGTCCTCTGACATATACACTATAATACATGTATATACTATAATACTATAATACATGTATATACTATAATACTATAATACATGTATATACTATAATACTATAATACATGTATATACTATAATACTATAATACATGTATATGCTATAATACTATAATACATGTATATACTATAATACTATAATACATGTATATACTATAATACTATAATACAGGTATACACTATAATACTATAATACATGTATATACTATAATACTATAATACATGTATATACTATAATACTATAATACATGTATATGCTATAATACATGTATATACTATAATACTATAATACATGTATATACTATAATACTATAATACATGTATATACTATAATACTATAATACATGTATATACTATAATACTATAATACATGTATATACTATAATACTATAATACATGTATATACTATAATACTATAATACATGTATATACTATAATACTATAATACATGTATATACTATAATACTATAATACATGTATATACTATAATACTATAATACATGTATATACTATAATACTATAATACATGTATATACTATAATACTATAATACATGTGTATACTATAATACTATAATACATGTATATACTATAATACTATAATACATGTATATACTATAATACATGTATATACTATAATACTATAATACATGTATATGCTATAATACTATAATACATGTATATGCTATAATACTATAATACATGTATATACTATAATACTATAATACATGTATATACTATAATACATGTATATACTATAATACTATAATACATGTATACACTATAATACTATAATACATGTATATACTATAATACTATAATACATGTATATACTATAATACATGTATATACTATAATACTATAATACATGTATATACTATAATACTATAATACATGTATATCCTATAATACTATAATACATGTATATACTATAATACTATAATACATGTATATACTATAATACTATAATACATGTATATACTATAATACTATAATACATGTATATACTATAATACTATAATACATGTATATACTATAATACTATAATACATGTATATACTATAATACTATAATACATGTATATCCTATAATACTATAATACATGTATATACTATAATACTATAATACATGTATATACTATAATACTATAATACATGTATATACTATAATACTATAATACATGTATATACTATAATACATGTATATACTATAATACATGTATATACTATAATACTATAATACATGTATATACTATAATACTATAATACATGTATATACTATAATACTATAATACATGTATATACTATAATACTATAATACATGTATATACTATAATACTATAATACATGTATATACTATAATACTATAATACATGTATATACTATAACACTATAATACATGTATATACTATAACACTATAATACATGTATATACTATAACACTATAATACATGTATATGCTATAACACTATAATACATGTATACACTATAATACAGACATTTAGTGTATTTTGTCCTGTTATTGTCGGTGTCCATACATCTTCTTATCCACATAGACACCTACAGTCACCGTCCTCTGACATCATTTATCTCTACACTGAGCAGATGAGGCGAGAGCAGCAGCCCCTGATCATGTGACTCCTCCTCCTCCATGTGACTGATCACCTGACTGTGACATCATCGCAGGTCCTGTTAGTACACTTCCTGTACAGCTCTGAGGAAGGAGGTATGTAGCTATATATATATATATGTGAATGTCAGTAGTTTCAGCATCTTGTTTTATCAGGGTTTATTCTGGAGGTTCAGATGATGGGCCTCATTTATTCAGCTGAAACCGACCGGTTTTTGTCTGGTTATTTCGGCGCAGAGTGTCTGAGACATGTCTGCGCCAGTCTGCGCCAATTTGCGACAGTGTGCGCCTGAAAAATTCAACAAACCCGTCATTGCACTGTGGAAAGCCGAAAAGGGGGCATGGTCTGTTGCAAAGGGGCGTGACTGGCCCAAAAAGGGGCGTGGTTTCACAACGCGACCGATTTACTATTGAATTCACAGAAAATCCTGAGCGTAAATGGCTGGAAATATCTACTTGGTCAGAAAATGTTCCCGACTTTTCCCAATAGTAAATAGAGAGAAATCCTGCAAGTCTGAAACAACTTTTCCCACTAGTAGTAAAAACCCGACACTCTTAGTAAATGAGGCCCATTGTATAACTGTTCTACGTTTGATCGTTTTCCCTCTATAAGCTTATAGGAGGAGATTTATCAAAACCCGTCCAAAGGAAACGTTGCTGAGTTGCCTGAAGCAACCAATCAGATCGCTACTTTCATTTTTCAGAGGCTTTTTCCAATATGAAAGAAGCGATCTGATTGGTTGCTATGGGCAACTTCTCATCTGGACAGGTTTTGATACAATGATTTTAAGTCCGTTCACAAAACCGGACACGGGGCAAAAATGAGCTGATCGGAGTCACTATCTGGGCCCCCGTATTCAACAATCTAGGTGTGAATGCAGCCTAATAGGTCTTTATAGAGGTGGGATTCTACTTTTTAACAGGTGTGACTGCATGCGGTGTAGCATGTCGTGGGGAATTATTTTGACTATAAGAATTACATTTACCAATTGCCAAGGAAGGGGAAAGTGCGCACATCCCCCCCAGTCCTTCTCCAGACTTTTCTGCCCCCCCCCAACCCCTCTGTCCATCTAAACCCCTAAATTCCCCCAGATCCCTAATTCCCCACTAGACCCCTCTGTTCTCCTCTTCAAAATCCCTTAGTCTTCCCAGACTCTTCCTTCTCAAGATCTCTAAGCTCACCCAGATTCTTTGATCCTCCTCCAGACCCCTAACCCCCCCCCCCCAAAGCCTCTGTCGTCCTCCTCAAGATACCAAAGTCCCTCCGAATCCTCTGTCTTCCTCCTCAAGATTCCTAAGTCCCCCCTATACCCTTCTGTCCTGCTCCTGCACACTCCTCAGCCCCCACCAGACCTCTCTGTCCTCTTCCTCAGGATCCCTTAGTACCCCCCCCCCCCAGACCCCTCTGTCCTCCTCCTTCTGGCCCCTATAGCATTCCCTAACTGATCTCCCTACTATCACTTCACCCCTTTTTGAGACCTCAAAATTGCCATATTCCGCAGTCTCCCCCTACGCTCTATGTATTACAGACATAAACATGCTGGGAAAATTGCCTCAATGGGGCTCAGTTACCGTGTTTCCCCGAATATAAGACACTGTCTTATATTTCTTTTTCTTCAAAAAGACTCACCATGGCTTATTTTCAGGGGACGTCTTATGCATGCATGACGCCCTGCATATCAGCTGCCGTCCTGAGACATGCTGCCGCTGCACAGAAGTCACATCCCTCTGATCAGCTGGGACACGCTGCCCCGTATGTCGGCTTCCGTCCCGGGATCAGCTGGGACACTGGACACGGCGCTGCTGTAAGGACATCTCTACAGTACAGTACATGTCAAGAAGGGCTGCCCATCTTCATTAGCTTTAATAAGCCACGCCTACCACCATGGCTTATTTTTGGGGTATGGCTTATATTAAGTGAATAGATAGAACTGCTGGTGTGGCTTATTTTATGGCTATGTCTTATTTTCGGGGAAACATGGTAACTACTCTTCTTCACCTTGATCCTCATGATAATTAATTATCTTTTCTGCTCATATATATAACATTCCACATGACTTCTCCTACTGTCTGATGACCTACAATATTTCTTTTGCAGCTTATGAATCAGGGAGAAGATATGAACAATATTAATGCTCCAGAGACAGATGTGAGCGGTGATGAGCAGTATAAGGAGGACATTCCTACAGGGAAAGATATTAACTATATTAATGCTATAGACATAAAGGAAAGAGAAGAGACACATGTGAGCAGTGATAAGCAGTATAATGAGAACATTCCTACAGGGAAAGATCTGATCAATATTAATCCTACAGACATAAAGAAAGACGAAAAAGAAGAGGCCGATGGGAGCGGTGATGAGCAGTATAAGGAGGACATTCCTACAGGGAAAGATTTAATCTATATTAATGCTACAGACATGAAGGAAGAAGAAGAGACAGATGTGAGTGGTGATGACCAGTATAAGAAGGACTTTCCTACAGGGAGAGATCTGATCTATATTAATACTACAGGCATAAAGGAAGAAGAAGAGACAGATGTGAGCAGTGATGAGCAGTATAAGGAGGACATTCCTACAAGAAAAGATCTGATCTATATTAATGCTACAGGCATAATAGTAAAAGAAGAAAAAGAGGCAGATGTGAGCAATGATGAGCAGTATAAGGAGGACATTCCTACAGGTAACTGCCCAGGTGAGTAGTCACCACTAAATCCAGAGAAGAGTCACAGATTCTATTCAGTCACCGACTGTAATAATTGTGTATGAAATTTCTTAAGCTCTTTGTTCTGTCAGTCCTTTATACTGTATATTCCTCCATTCAGCCAATCCTGTGACTATAATATGGATGCAGAATATAGCGCCATGCGCATTTGAGGCCTAGATTGGGGATTTGAATCCGCCACAAAAATACCCCACGGCAGTGTTTCCCAAACAGGGTGTCTCCAGCTGTTGCAAAACTCCCAGCATGCCTGGACAATCAGTGGCTGTCTGGCAATACTGGGAGTTGTTGTTTTTCAACAGCTGGAGGCTCTGTTTTGGAAACAGTGCCGTACAAGAGTTTTTTGTATATGTAGTGTTTTACTTTTTATTTTGTGTAGGTGTGGTGTGGTGTAGTGTAGTGTTTTTAGGGTACATTCACACGGACGCGTTTACAGTGTGTTTGAGCTGTGGCGGAAAATTTGCTGCATCTCAAACTTGCAGCAGAAAACTTGCTGTAAACCCACCCATGTGAATGTACCCTGTACATTCCCATGGGGGGGGGAAAACCTCCAGCTGTTGCAAAACTACAACTCCCAGCATGTACTGACAGACCGTGCATTCTGGGAGTTGTACTTTTGCAACAGCTGGAGGCACACTGGTTGGAAAATCTTCAGTTACCTAACTCAGTATTTTCCAATCAGTGTGCCTCCAGCTGTTGCAAAACTACAACTCCCAGCATGTACATTCTCTCAGTGCATGCTGGGAGTTGTATTTTTGCAACAGCTGGAGGCACATTGGTTGCGAAACACTGAGTTAGGTAACAAACTCTGTTACACAACCAATGTGTCTCCAACTGTTGCAAAACTTCAAAAATCAGCCTGCATTGACAGCCGAAGAGCATGCTGGGGGTTTTAGTTTTTCAACAGCTGGAGGTACATTTTTTCTATGAAAAAGTGGGCATTCACTGTTGCATAACTACAACTCCCAGCATGCACAGACTACCAAAGGGCATGCTGGGAGTTGTAGTTTTGCAACAGCTGGAGGCACACTGCTACAACTCCCATCATGCCCTTTGGTAGTCTGTGCATGCTGGGAGTTGTAGTTATGCAACAGTGAATGCACACTTTTTCATAGAAAAAATGTACCTCCAGCTGTTGAAAAACTACAACCCCCAGCATGCACAGACTACCAAACGCCAGCTGTTGCAAAACGACTACTCCCAACATGCCCTTTGGCTTTGCTTGCTGCGGGTTGTTGTTAAGCAACAGTAGGAGGGGAACAGACCACACCTCCTGCTGTATCCTGCCGTCGTTGTACCCTGCCGTAGGGACCGATCCTGCTGCTCCTGTCGCCGCCACCGATCCTGAGGTGCTTCCTCTAGGAGTAGTGAGGTGGGGGGAAGTGTGGGGGTATTTACATGAAAACCAATGAATAACTGGCCAATCCCTTACCAAACATGATGGCGCCATAATTACATGGCACTTGTAGTGCCATGCCGCCGCTAGTCTGGCCGCTGGAAATTGCCCATTATCACCCACAGTCAGCCGCCATGCGAGAGGTGAGGGGTCAGCTCCTGAAAGCACAGACCCGGCACATGCGCACACAAGCGCACAGCGTCATTGGGCCATATTAGATGCTGGCAAATGCCAATACTGCACAGGACAGGAAGGTATATCAGATATAATTGGCAGTAAAATATAATATTATAAATATAAACATACCAGGTGAAGGGACCTTCAGCCGCCATCTTAGCTGATCTGATCCCCGCGGCCATGCGGCAGGTGATCAGATCAGCCATTTCAATAGCCGCACTGCTGCAGATGCATGATCTGTATTGATCACGGCATCTGAGGGGTTAATGGCAGACATCAACGTGATCAATGGGTCCCGCTGCTGGGACCACCGCGATCTCTGTGCAGCCAGCGGCATTCTGTGCCGGGCGCTACCTCCGATACGTGACAGCCCCCTCCATTCATATCACTAGGGGGAGCGGCATCACGTCACAAGGGGGCTTGACCGTTACGTCCCGGAGGTAGCGCCCGGCGCAGAAAGCCAGGGGCTGCACCGAGATCGCGGGGGTCCCAGTGGCGGGACCCCTTCGATCATACATCTTATCCCCCTGGATAAGATGTATAAAGCCAGAATACCCCTTTAATGCATTAGGACTTAACGGACGTAACGACTTGTCTCCCTTCATACGAGTCTGCATGTTAAACTTAGAACTTAATGAAAAGCTACATGTGTATTTCCACAGACAGAGAAATGTTATCATTCTTGTTACTTTGTCAATTGGAATTTTTTTTACAAAATCAATTTTTTTATATTTTTAACCCAAACAGAAAATCCCAACAAGAATTCTGAGGGAAACTTCATGTTATCGCTGAATTATAAAGTAGAAGCTGAAGATATGATGGAGCGCTCCTCAGGAGAAGACCCCCTCACCACTAATGTCCATCCATCATACAATCCCCCTGATCATAAGGGACCTCCTCCCAACCAATCACAGGTTGTTACCTCAAGGACAGATCAGAAAGGGGAGAAAAGGTTTCAATGTGATGAATGTGGAAAACAGTTTACAAGAAGCTCTCATCTTTGTACACACAGAAGTCACACAGTGGAGAAGACATATTCATGTTCAGAATGTGGGAAATGTGTTGAAAAATCAAGTATTGTTCTACATGAGAGAAGTGACACAGGAGAGAAGCTATATTCATGTTCAGAATGTTGGAAATGTTTTAGACAGAAATCAAATCTTGTTATGCATGATGAAAGTCACACAGGAAAAAAGCCTTTTTCATGTTCAGAATGTAGGAAATGCTTTTCTTATAAATCACACCTCCTTAGACATGAGAGACGTCACAGAGAAAGAAAGTATTCATGTACAGAATGTGGGACATGTTTTATACAGAAATCAAAACTTATTAAGCATCAGAAAATTCACACAAAAGAGAAGCTAAATTCATGTTCAGAATGTGGGAAACGTTTTACAAGTAAATCAGATCTGGTTATACATGAGAGAATTCACACAGGAGAGAAGCCATATTCGTGTTCTGAATGTGGGAAATGTTTTACAAGTAAAGAATGTCTGGTTTCACATGAGAGAATTCACAAAGGAGAGAAGCCTTATTCATGTTCAAAATGTGGGAAATGTTTTACACATAAATCACGTCTGGTTTCACATGAGAGAATTCACACAGGAGAGAAGCCATATTCATGTTCAGAATGTGGTAAATGTTTTATAAGTAAATCACATCTGGTTTACCATGAGAAAATTCACACAGGAGAGAAGCCATATTCATGCTCAGAATGTGGGAAATGTTTTACAAGTAAAGAAAGTCTGGTTTCACATGAGAGAATTCACACAGGAGAGAAGCCATATTCGTGTTCAGTATGTGGTAAAAGTTTTATAAGTAAATCACATCTGGCTTACCATGAGAAAATTCACACAGGAGAGAAGCCATATTCATGCTCAGAATGTGGGAAATGTTTTATAAGTAAATCACATCTGGTTATACATGAAAGAATTCACACAGGAGAGAAGCCATATTCATGTTCAGAATGTGGGAAATGTTTTATAAGAAAATCATATCTGGTTATACATGAGAGAATTCACACAGGAGAGAAGCCATATTCATGTTCAGAATGCAGGAAATGTTTTAAAAGGAAATCAGATCTGGTTATACATGAGAGAATTCACACAGGAGAGAAGCCATATTCGTGTTCAGAATGTGGTAAATGTTTTATAAGTAAATCAGATCTGGTTATACATGAGAGAATTCACACAGGTGAGAAGCCATATTCTTGTTCAGAATGTGGGAAATGTTTTAAAAGTAAAGCAAGTCTGGTTATACATGAGAGAATTCACACAGGAGAGACGCCATATTCTTGTTCAGAATGTGGGAAATGTTTTAGAAGTAAAGCAAGTCTGATTATACATGAGAAAATTCACACAGGAGAGAAGCCATTTTCATGCTCAGAATGTGGGAAATGTTTTAAATGTAAAGTAGATCTGGTTGTACATGAGAGAATTCACACAGGAGAGAAGCCATATTCCTGTTCAGAATGTGGGAAATGTTTTACACTTAAATCATGTTTGGTTATACATGAGAGAATTCACACAGGTGAGAAGCCATATTCATGCTCCGAATGTGGTAAATGTTTTGCACAGAAATCCAACCTTGTTAAGCATGAGCTAATTCACACAGGAGAGACGCTCCTGTGAGGAGAGAGATTTCGATATTGAGATTGTGGGAAAATACATTTAGGGAAATTACAAGGAAATGAAATCTTTCAAACTCACAGAATTTATAAGAAGAAAAAACAGGTTCTTGTTAGGAATATGGGAAATGAAAGGATTTACAGCTCCAGGACCTCCCACAGTTCATTAGGGTTATGATGCTATAACTCGGGTTCTGATAAACCATTGAAGGTTGGAGTGTTGAGTCTATAGTTTAGATATAAAGAAGCCCCCATATTGTGCCCTCCTGGAATCTGCCTTAAAGGGGTACTCTGCTGCTAGACATATTATCCCCTATTCTAAGGATAGGATATAAGATGTCTGATTGCGGGGGTCCCACTGCTGGGATCTACCGCAGCACCCGCCGGGTTCCTGTGGCAATGGTCGTAACGTCACGGCCACGCTTCTCATGATGTCACATCACGCCCCCTCCATTTATGTCTAGGGCAGGGTACATACCTGTCAAATGCCCCCTCCCATAGATATTAAGTGAGGGGGCGTGGTGTGATGTCACAAGGGGGCGTGGCCGTGACGTAACGATCACTGCAGCAAGAACCCGGTGTTTGTTTAAAAGAGAGTTTGTTTAAAAGATGTCTAGAAGCGGAGTACTCCTTTAACTTAATTCTGCAGAACATTCAAATTAGATCTGTGCTTGACAATCACTGGGGAATTCTTCTGACATTCAACCCCATTGTTTACTGCAGTATTCACGATTATTTCATTTTTTTTTTTTAACTAATAGGGGATACATTTTTAGCAGTGTTTTATTTGATTTCCTTTATAGCATCTGTTTTTTTTACTGTATGTCTGTCATATAAATTGCTATTACTTATAAAAATTACTTATACGACCTGTAACATTATTTGTTTTAATAAAAACTCCCATATTAAACACCTTCATATCAATTAGGATCCTTTATCATATGACCTTGAGGACTGTGGTTTCGTTTACATCATCCTAAGCGATTGTAGGGGGAGGTACTTCCTATTAAACAATATCTAGACCAGTGGTCTCAAACTTTGACCCTCCAGATGTTGTAAAACTTTAACTCCCAGCATGCCAACGGCTGTCCCGGCATACTTGGAGTTGAAGATTTTCAACATCTGGAGGGCCACAGTTTGAGACCACTGTCTTGCAGTATAGAACCATGACAACTGGTGTCTATTCTACAGACACACAGCTCAGTAAAGAACCAGCACAGGTAACTATATCACAGATTCACAGCTCTTACAGTAAAGAACCAGCACAGGTGACTATATCACAGATTCACAGCTCTTATAGTAAAGAAGCAGCACCTGAGGTGACTATATCACAGATTCACAGCTCTTACAGTAAAGAACCAGCACAGGTGACTATATCACAGATTCACAGCTCTTATAGTAAAGAACCAGCACCTCAGGTGACTATATCACAGATTCACAGCTCTTATAGTCACCTGTGCTGGTTATTTACTGTAAGAGCTGTGAATCTGTGATATAGTCACCTCAGGTGCTGGTTCTTTACTGTAAGAGCTGTGAATCTGTGATATAGTCACCTCAGGTGCTGGTTCTTTACTATAAGAGCTGTGAATCTGTGATATAGTCACCTGTGCTGGTTCTTTATTGTATCACAGATTCACAGCTCTTATAGTAAAGAACCAGCACCTGAGGTGACTATATCACAGATTCACAGCTCTTACCGTAAAGAACCAGCACCAGAGGTGACTATATCACAGATTCACAGCTCTTACTGTAAAGAACCAGCACCAGAGGTGACTACATCACTGATTCACAGCTCTTACAGTAAAGAACCAGCACCTGAGGTGACTATATCACAGATTCACAGCTCTTACAGTAAATAACCAGCTTCTCAGGTGACTATAACACAGATTCACAGCTCATACAGTAAATAACCAGTTCCTCAGGTGACTGCATCACAGATTCACAGCTCTTACAGTAATGAACCAGCTCAGGTGACTATATCACAGATTCACAGCTTTTACCGTAAAGAACCAGCATCTGTGGTGACTATATCACAAATTCACAGGTCTCACAGTAAATAACCAGCTCCTCAGGTGACTATCAGAGAGTCATGCTAGGAGTTGAAGTTTTGCAACATCTGGAAGGCCATAGTTTGAGACCACTCACAGAGCTGTAGCTAGCTCCTTTTGCTCCCGAGGCAAGCCCAGAAAATTGCGCCCCACCCTCCAGATCATATAGTGTATGCATTGCTGCTCTGCAAGGGAATATGCAGGATTTTCATATAAAATAAGTCCACACCAGGACAACATATTTCTACTGCAGTGACTAATACCATCATACTGTTATTAAATAAAAAAACACTATAAAGAAACCAATAACACCACCATATAAGGGGCAAATAATACCACCACACCATGACCACTATCATTACCACCATATAGTTGCAAGATAATATTACCATACTGATACTGGATAAAACCACTGTACACAGACCTATATCCCCATACAGTGACCATATAGTAGTGACCCCGGCTCTACAGACCATATAAGTGATTACATACAGTTACATCAGGTGACATCTCTAATTGGAGTCTATCACTTTTCTTTTTCTTCTCCATCCGTCCCAGACCGTCATGTCAATTCTTTTATCCTCAATTCGTCTCTGTAGGTAGGTCCACAAGTAGATACCCTGTTGGTATTTACTCCCCGTAGGCAGTAGCAGCCTCCTATAAGTAGCCTCCTGTAGGTAGGTCCCATTGTAGATGGTACCCTCCCCCTTTATTAAGTTAAAGTCCCCAGTACATAGTTGCAGCCCCCAATATAGTAGCAGCAGGCCTCCCACATAAAATATTAGTTGCCCTTATTTAGTTAGTAGTAGTAGTAGCAGCCCCCCTAGGTAGTAGTAGCAGCAGCAACTCTCTTTAGGTAGTAGCAGCCCACTTTAGGTAGGTAGTAGTAGTAGCAGCAGCGCATTTTAGGTACAGGCATCTATCATACACACACACACATACAAACATCACACATACATAGAAACATCATACATACACACACATCATACATACATTGGTCTAGCTTGCACACATCTATCACAATCATACATATTTCTAGCCTCCACATATATATATATCATATATATATACACATCTATCATACATACATAACATACATACACACATCTATCATACATACACACACACGTCATGCCCCCCACATCATACATTACATACAAACACACACATACATATACACACATCACACATACACACACATCACACATACATACAAACACATCACACATACATACACATCACACTTTCATACGCACATTACACATACATACACACATACATAAACACACACATCACACATACATACACACATACATAAACACACACACATCATACATACATACACATCACACATACACACACACATACATACACACACAAATATACAACCCCATTTAATTCCCAGCCCCCCTAAACCCTCCCCCTCCCAAAACCCCGCCACCCCGCCTGCACTCATTCTGTGCCTCCTCACCGGCGATGGCCTGTCTGATCTGCACTGTGGTCCCAATGAAACAGCATTTAATGTGGTGGCTCTCAGCCGCTGACAGCTAGGCCACACGAAGGCCCGCCGACCAGCACCTCAGGGGATAGGAGCAGACGTGCATGCCTGTGCAGTTCACGTCTGCTCCCAGCAAGGCGGCCTGTGCCATAGCACCGCCAGGGGTGCAGGGGGAGGTGGTGTTATATTCTGGGGGGTGGGCGCCTTGGGGGGACATCTTGATCTTCTCCCAGGCAGCAGTATTCGGGGCCGCACACCAAAGGGGCTGCCTCAAGCCTGGAGGGGGGGGGGGGAAAGGGGGGAGTGGGTCTGCCTCCACTTTACAGAGCCCACATCTGCACTGATCTAGTCTGTTTTGAGATTCATTTTTTTCTACCATTTTTGGTAGGCATGATGTTTATGTTGGACGTGCGGTCAAACTGACACGTTTTCTTGATGCTTTAGGCTGGCACGATGACAACAATCCCCAATTTGTATACATTCCGTCACGTTTTACTACTTTTAAAAAATTCTAACTTTTAAAAAATCTAAAACTTTTTTTAATTTTTTCGTATACAGCTGCATGAATCATATATAATGCTGCATGAATCAACAAAGATTTACCACTTATATAAAGTACAATATGTCATGAAAAACAATCTCACTAAGTAAAAGCACGTCAGAAGTATTACTACTTCAACAGACCCAGGACATATTTTGGGCTTGGTCATTAAGGTAAAAACAGACTGCGTCCTTAAAGGGTTAATAGTTCGGACAGTTATGCATGCGGTGACACCACATATGTTTACTTTTATTATGTTTACATATTTTTTTATGGAAAAGGGGATGATTTAAACTTTTACACAAAAGAACAAAAATTCTTACAGTGCCCTGATCTTGTGCCTCCCCTGAACCTGTCCTTCCCCTGCTCCTGTTCTTCCCTCCTCCTGTGATTCCCTGACCCTCCCCTAATCCTGTGCCTCCCCTGCTCCTCCCCTTATCCGGTGTCTTCCCTGCTCCTGATACCCCTAATCCTGTGCCTCCTCTAATCTTGTGTCTCCTCTGCTCCTGTGCTTCCCGTTTCTGTGCCTTCCCTGCTCCTCCTGTGCCTCCCCTGCTCCTGTGAAACCCCTACTCGTGTGACACCCCTGATTCTGTGACACTCCTGTTCCTGCAACACCCCTTATCCTGTGCCTCCCCTCCTCCTGTGCCTCCCCTGTTCCTGTGCCTTCCCTGACCCTCTTACTGCCCTGATACAAGTGTGATGTGTAAGTGTCTGCAGATCGTGCGATCCCGGAGGGGGAAAAAAAATGTTTTCAAATCAACTAGTTCCAGAAAGTTGTCCGTCCCCAGAGCCCACCCCAATTTGATTTTATTTTCTAAATATATACTTCTAATTACACTGTAGCAGAGTGCAGTGCAGTAAAAAAAAAAAAAACACGCTGCAAAGTATTTTACTGCACTTTGCTATAACCTTATGTACCCTATTCTAAATACTGTGAAACCGCCCTATAAAAATCGGCCTACATTTTTGCCGATATTCCCACATACTGACCATATAGCAGTAGATACCAGCAAGGGCTCTGCAGACGGAATAAGTGATTACAGCTACATGAAGTGACTTTTCTCTGATCGGAGTTGTCAGGCCCAAGGCCTGATTATTAAAATCCTATATGTGTATTATAATTATAACTGTGTGTGACGGATTGTCCAGGACATGGGTGAGAGGTCATTCAGACGGTGTGTCCTTTTGTGTATTGCTGTTACGCCTAGCGCTCCGGGTCCCCGCTCCTCCCCGGAGCGCTCACGGCGTCTCTTTCCCTGCAGCTCCCCGGTCAGTCCCGCTGACCGGGAGCGCTGCTCTGTCATGGCCGTTGGGGATGCGATTCGCACAGCGGGACGCGCCCGCTCGCGAATCGCATCCCAGGTCACTTACCCGTTCCCGTCCCCTGCTGTCATGTGCTGGCGCGCGCGGCTCCGCTCTCTAGGGCGCGCGCGCGCCAGCTCCCTGAGACTTAAAGGGCCAGTGCACCAATGATTGGTGCCTGGCTCAATTAGCTTAATTGGTTCCCACCTGTTCCCTGGCTATATCTAGTCTCCTCCCTTGCACTCCCTTGCCGGATCTTGTTGCCCTTGTGCCTTGTGAAAGCGTATTGTGTGTTTTATAGCCTGTGTACCAGTACCTTTGCTATCTCCCCTGACTACGAACCTTGCCGCCTGCCCCCGACCTTCTGCTACGTCCGACCTTGCTACTGCCTACTCCCTTGTACCTCGCCTTTCTTCAGTATCTTCAGCAGCCAGAGAGGTGAGCCGTTGCTAGTGGATACGACCTGGTCACTACCGCCGCAGCAAGACCATCCCGCTTTGCGGCGGGCTCTGGTGAAAACCTGTAGTGGCTTAGAACCGGTCCACTAGCGCGGTCCTCGCCATCCCTCTCTGGCACAGAGGATCCACTACCTGCCAGCCGGCATCGTGACAGTAGATCCGGCCATGGATCCCGCTGAGGTTCCCCTGCCAGTTGCCTCTGATATCACCACGGTGGTCGCCCAGCAAGCCCGACAGATCGCCCATCTAACCCACCAGATGTCAGAAATGTCCACCATTGTGCACCAACTTCAGTCGCAACTTCATCAGCAATCATCTCCTCCGCCAGCTCCTGCACCCCTTCCGCAGCGAGTGGCCACTCCTAGCCTCCGCCTGTCTTTGCCGGACAAATTTAATGGGGACTCTAAGTTTTGCCGTGGCTTCCTTTCGCAATGTTCTCTGCACTTGGAGATGATGTCGGACCTGTTTCCTACTGAAAGGTCTAAGGTGGCTTTCGTAGTCAGCCTTCTGTCTGGAAAAGCCCTGTCATGGGCCACACCGCTCTGGGACCGCAATGACCCCGTCACTGCCTCTGTTCACTCCTTCTTCTCGGAAATTCGAAGTGTCTTTGAGGAACCTGCCCGAGCCTCTTCTGCTGAGACTGCCCTGCTGAACCTGGTCCAGGGTAATTCCTCCGTTGGCGAGTACGCCATACAATTCCGTACTCTTGCTTCTGAACTATCCTGGAATAATGAGGCTCTCTGCGCGACCTTTAAAAAAGGCCTATCCAGCAACATTAAAGATGTTCTGGCCGCACGAGAGACTCCTGCTAGCCTGCATGAACTCATTCATCTAGCCACTCGCATTGACATGCGTTTTTCTGAGAGGCATCAAGAGCTCCGCCAGGAAAAAGACTTAGATCTCTGGCCACCTCTCCCACAGTCTCCACTGCAATCTGCGCCTAGGCCTCCCGCCGAGGAGGCCATGCAAGTGGATCGGTCTCGCCTGACCCTGGAAGAGAGGAATCGCCGTAAGGAAGAGAATCTTTGTCTGTACTGTGCCAGTACTGAACATTTTCTGGTGGATTGCCCAATCCGTCCTCCACGTCTGGGAAACGCACGCTCGCACTCAGCTCTCGTGGGTGTGGCGTCTCTTGATGCCAAGTCGGCTTCTCCACGTCTCACGGTACCTGTTCGGATTTCCACTTCAGCCAGCTCTCCCCTCTCAGCCGTGGCCTGCCTGGACTCTGGAGCTTCTGGGAATTTTATTCGGGACTCCTTTGTGAATAAATTCCGTATTCCGGTGACCCGTCTTGTCAAGCCACTCCACATTTCCGCGGTCAACGGAGCCAGGTTGGACTGTACCATACGTTTCCGCACGGAGCCCCTTCTTATGAGCATCGGATCTCACCACGAGAGGATTGAACTTTTGGTCCTCCCCAATTGCACCTCGGAAATTCTCCTAGGACTTCCCTGGCTTCAACTTCATTCCCCAACCCTGGATTGGTCCACTGGGGAGATCAAGAGTTGGGGGTCCTCTTGTTCCAAGAACTGTCTAAAACCGGTTCCCAGTAACCCTTGCCGTAACTCTGTGGTTCCTCCTGTATCTGGTCCCCCTAAGGTCATTAAGGACTCTGCCTGCCACAGGAAATGCCCCTCCCCCCCTCCCAGTTCCATCGGGCAAGCTTCTGTGTCCCCTCATGGCCCTCGTCCTGGTGTCACACTGCCCCGTGCCAGGTCCCGCCCTCTGCCCTCTCTCCCCATTCCTACTCCTGCGGTTCTGCCTGCCGTTGAGGAATCCCTCCATCCTTTCCCGGTGTCCTCATCCCAGGGGAGGCAGTTACCCGATAAAGAGAAGGGGAGACCTAAGGGGGGGGGTACTGTTACGCCTAGCGCTCCGGGTCCCCGCTCCTCCCCGGAGCGCTCACGGCGTCTCTTTCCCTGCAGCTCCCCGGTCAGTCCCGCTGACCGGGAGCGCTGCTCTGTCATGGCCGTTGGGGATGCGATTCGCACAGCGGGACGCGCCCGCTCGCGAATCGCATCCCAGGTCACTTACCCGTTCCCGTCCCCTGCTGTCATGTGCTGGCGCGCGCGGCTCCGCTCTCTAGGGCGCGCGCGCGCCAGCTCCCTGAGACTTAAAGGGCCAGTGCACCAATGATTGGTGCCTGGCTCAATTAGCTTAATTGGTTCCCACCTGTTCCCTGGCTATATCTAGTCTCCTCCCTTGCACTCCCTTGCCGGATCTTGTTGCCCTTGTGCCTTGTGAAAGCGTATTGTGTGTTTTATAGCCTGTGTACCAGTACCTTTGCTATCTCCCCTGACTACGAACCTTGCCGCCTGCCCCCGACCTTCTGCTACGTCCGACCTTGCTACTGCCTACTCCCTTGTACCTCGCCTTTCTTCAGTATCTTCAGCAGCCAGAGAGGTGAGCCGTTGCTAGTGGATACGACCTGGTCACTACCGCCGCAGCAAGACCATCCCGCTTTGCGGCGGGCTCTGGTGAAAACCTGTAGTGGCTTAGAACCGGTCCACTAGCGCGGTCCTCGCCATCCCTCTCTGGCACAGAGGATCCACTACCTGCCAGCCGGCATCGTGACAATTGCATTTTATTGGGGGGGTTCTGGCTGTGTGTTTACATGTCCTTTGAAGTGATGCACTCTGGTCCCATCATATAATCAACCAGATAAGAGGGCCAGGAAGAGGGATGCCCCCCTGGTGGGATCAGAGGGGAGGGGGGAATGGAGTCTCCCTCCAAAAAAGGCATATATAGTATTTAACAATGCTAGACTCAGGGTGTTCAATGCTGTGGAACAAGCTGACAAGACCATCCTAAGAACAGCTGGAACTCTCTCATGGACTGCTAATATCATCGTGCTGTAAGAACTTCATTTTTGCTTTCTGAACTTGCTAAACTCTTTTATATATTTTTGTAACTGTATGTCATTGGTTTCTGTATTTTTATATATTTAGCACTGTGATACCTTTTATCAGATTAAATGTTTAATTAATCAGCTCTGGTCTTGGATCTCTAAATATATGAGGTCCCCTTTCTGAAGGCAGCTCTGGTGGAAACATGTTTATCTAAGGGTGAATTTGGTGACTTGCTGGGACTAGTAGTGGATACCCAGAGGTCTGGCGGCTTTAATCCTTGCACCATCACACTCTCTCTAGCGTCCTGGCTGGACCGATAGGGTGTGATCGTGACAACTGGTGGCAGCGTCGGGATATATTTAGAGATTTTTAGTGCTTGCTGGATTTTACCTGTAAGGAAATCTTAGCACTAAAAAAGAAATTGCATACACATTCTTGTGTGTAAATTCCAAAGACAGAGCTCAGTGCTGGTTTAAAAGACATACAAAAAGAGTGCAAGACAGTTCTGTGCTCCCCATCTCCTGCTTTACCTCCTCTGTCTCATCTCGGAAATATGGAGGCATATTGCAAGCAGTCCAAGCCTGCACTGGAGCTAATGTGCCAAGAAAAGGACATCCCTACTGCAGGAAAGAACAAGGAACAACTTATTGCTGATCTTGTGGAGTATGATGCCCGTGCAGAATAGCTGAGTGACATGAGGCAAAGTCCTGCAGCTGGAACTGCCATCCAAGGACTGATATCTCCTGGGAAACGCAGCAACATTACTCCCCATCAGGACAGTACTCCACATGAGGCCTTGGACTCTTATATGCGGACTGCCTTACAACACCTTGGGAATGTGGATGCCAATATGAAACTCCAACTGCTTCTCCAGTACCAAACTGCAGAGAGAGAGGCACAGATACGGGCCGCAGAGAGAGAGGCGGCAGAAAGAGAGGCCAGCGGAGGCATGAACTGGAGGTTCTGAGGCTGAGAGGGGATGCTTCATCTGCACGGAGTGATGTGCAGGATCAAGGAGACCACAAACCTCGCTTGGAACATTTCCCCATGTTGGAGAAAGATGGTGATCTGGATGTGTTCCTGAGGGGATTTGAAAAGGTTTGCCGGCAGTTCCATCTACCTAAGGAACAGTGGGGTCGATATCTAACCCCACGGTTGCGAGGGAAAGCTCTGGATGTGTTTGCTTCGCTTCCCTCTGAGAGTGACCAGGACTATGAGGCAATAAAATCTGCCCTGCTCAAAAGTTTTAATCTGACTCCAGAGACTTATCGAAAAAAAGTTTCGGACTTTGCAACAAAGTGCCACAGAAAGCTGCACTGAACATGCAGGTCAGCTATGGACTGGGGGCCTACAAGTCACTACCTATGAGGCCCTGGAGGACTTGATGGTCCTGGATCAGTTTCTCCAAACGCGGAGCTTTGAAGCCAGAGAGTGGATTTTGGACCGCAAGCCCAAGACAGCCATGGAAGCAGCAGAACTAGGAGATGACTTTGCCAACAATCGGGCGCCAGCAGCAAAGCGTGGATCTGCACAAGCTGGAGCAAGTACCTGGAGGGGAGCCACACAACCACAAAGCACCAAGCCAGCCGGAAAATTCTTGCCATCATTCCCAAAAGCAACAGGAGCCACATTGGGTCAGGGGGACACCCGCCGATGTTACAGATGCAACAATATTGGGCACCTGAGTGCCACTTGCCCCAACAAAAATAATTCTCCACCAGTAGCTGGAGGACACAAAGCCGTTCTTCTGGTGTCCGGAGCGGTGGAGAAAAGAGCGGATAACCTACATAGTGTAACTGTGGGTGATCGGGTGACAGTGGGGTTACGAGATTCTGGAGCCTCCTTTACCTTGGTGCGGCCTGAAGTGGTGGATACAGAGGACATCATCCCTGGAAGAACCATGGATTTAAAAGGAATTGGAGGTGTGCGGCCTGCTGTGCCCATGGCCCGTGTGTACCTGGATTGGGGTACAGGCAAAGGTTTGCGGGAGGTGGGGGTCTCTGAGGACATCCCTGTTAATGTTCTGCTGGGGAATGATTTGGGTCGGATGCTCTGTCATTATGCTCCAGAGGACACTACCTGCACACCGGATGGGCTAGGAGAGAGCCCTGTTCAGTCTGAGGTACTGTGCGAGACTTTGGGAGACACTGTGAACTGTGGTAACTGGGAGGGAGTGCAGGGGTTTGATAATTGTTTACATGTGACTGAACCAGTAATGTTTTCCAAAAGTGGAATGGGGTGTATTGTAAAATGTGGTGACAATGCATTGCCAATGCCAAAACCTAGTGGAGATGGGTTAGGGGGAGGGGTTGGTGTGCCCCTGGTGATATGTCAGGATGAGGGACCAGCAGTGAGTGATATGTCCCAATCCTGTGAGCCTAAGGAGGAGGAGGGAAGGAGTGATAGCCCTGCGTATGATGCCTGTATTGTTATGTCTGGAACTGAGGGGGAGGAAGGTAAATCCCAGGGAGGCATACCAATGGTGGCAGTGGTAATGCCTCAGCAGCATGCCAGGGCTGCAGCTTTAACAGGAAGGGAGGATGGTGATGCAAGGGGCAAGCTGTGTGACTTGCAAGCCCCAGCAGAGGAAGGTGGAGATGCTAGCTCGCCTGGGGGAAATGTGCTCCCTGATACCACGAGATGGGGGTAGGGAAATGAGCATTTCCGGGAAGCTCTGCGCAGTGACCCTTCCCTTGAAGGGCTGAGACAACGTGCTGAACATACAGGTGTTGACACAGATGGGCATCGGGTATATTGTGGAAAATTAAATCTTGTACTGGGAGTCCCTTTCCAAAGGCATGCTAGGGGCCCAGGAGAGAGAAAGGCAGTTAGTGGTTCCTAGGCAGTACAGGAAAGAGCTGCTGAGGTTGGCCCATGAGACCCCCCTGGCAGGACATTTGCGAGTGGCCAAGACAAAGTCCAGGTTGGCACACAATTTCTACTGGCCGGGTATGGGTACTGCTGTTGCCAATTATTGTAGATCTTGTCGGGTCTGCCAGAGGGTGGGTAAGTCTGGGGATGTTACTCGTGTTCCCCTACTTCCCCTATCAGTCATATCTGTACCCTTTGAACGAGTGGCAGTGGATATTGTGGGACCTCTAGCTATACCCAGCAGCACAGGGAAACAATTTATTCTCATTGTGGTGGATTATGCAACTAGGTACCCTGAAGCTGTTGCCTTGTCCTCTGTCCGAGCAGATAAGGTGGCAGATGCACTGATCAGTATATTCTGCAGGGTAGGGTTCCCCAAAGAAATGCTCACTGATCAGGGCACACAGTTCATGTCCAATCTCATGCAAAGCCTCTGTAAAAAGGTGAATGTACAGCACTTGGTAGCAAGCCCATACCATCCCCAAACAAATGGTCTCTGCGAGAGCTTCAATGGCGCCTTGAAACAAATGCTAAAAACATTTGTAGAATCGGAGGGCAGAGACTGGGAAAAGTATTTACCCCATCTGTTATTTGCTTACAGGGAGGTACCCCAAGAGTCTACAGGTTTCTCGCCCTTTGAGTTATTGTATGGTCGCAAAGTGCGGGGATTCCTAGATTTAGTTAGGGGAGAATGGGAAGGTGGGCTACATGCCCCTGAGACTTCTGTGGTGGCAGAATAAGTTGCAGGAGGCCTGGGAGGGTCCCTTTACCATTTTACGGTGCCTAGAACCCACCACATATGTAGTAGCCCTTGATGAGAAAGGTCAGAGGCAGAGACAGTACCACATTAATATGCTGAAGGCATACTATGACCCTGAGGAGGTGGTACTCAGTGTATGTAGTGCACCAGAGGAAGGGCTGGGTAGTGATCCCTTACTTGATCTAGTGGAGGAAGCTAAGAGCCAGGGATTCCTTCAGGATGTGGAGATCAATCCACAGCTCTCAGATGAAAGGCGGAGGCAGCTTAATCAGGTACTAGGCCCCTTCAGTGCCACCTTTACTGGGAGGCCCGGGCGAACTACTCTAGCCACCCACCATGTTGATACGGGGGCCCAGCCACCACTAAGACAGGTAGCCTACCGGGTATCCCCAGAGGTAAAAGCCCATATACAGAAGGAGATCGAGGACATGTTAGAGCTAGGGGTAATTAAGAAGTCAAAAAGCCCCTGGGCCTCCCCAGTGGTGATGGTGCCTAAAAAAGACAAATCTACTAGGTTCTGTGTGGATTGCAGAAGGTTAAATGCTGTGACTACCTTTGATGCTTACCCTATGCCCAGAAAAGATGAACTACTTGATCAGCTAGCAGGTTCCCAATATGTGACTATCATGGATTTAAGCAGAGGGTACTGGCAGATCCCTATGACCCCAGGGGCCCAGGAGTGATCAGCCTTTATCACTCCCTTTGGGTTGTTTGAGTGCTGTGTCATGCCCTTTGGGATGAAAAATGCCCCAGCCACTTTCCAACGACTGGTTGATCAGCTGCTAGAGGGCCACAGGGAATACGCCGTGGCATACTTAGATGATATTTCCATATTCAGTAACACCTGGGAGGAGCACCTAAGTCACCTGGGCAAGGTGGTAAAGCAAATAGCTGAGGCAGGGCTTAACATAAAACCCGAAAAGTATCAAGTTGGCATGACAGAAGTGCAGTATCTGGGGCATAGAGTAGGAGGAGGGTCCCTATGCCCTGAGCCCAGTAAGGTGGAGTCTATTATGGCCTGACCAATGCCTAAGACCAAAAAACAGGTCATGTCCTTTTTGGGGACTGCAGGGTATTATCGTAAATTTGTCCCATATTATAGTAAGATAGCAAAACCTCTCACAGACTTGACCAAAAAGAAGGTGTCCAAGCAAATTACCTGGACTGAGGATTGTGATAAGTCCTTCATTGCCCTCAAGACTGCACTGTCCAACTCTCCGGTCCTCCAGGCCCCAGATTTCAGTAGGAGGTCTGTGGTACAAACAGATGCTTCCAATTTTGGTCTGGGGGCTGTTCTTAGCCAAGTAAACTCAAATGGAGAAGAACACCCCATTCTCTACCTGAGTAGGAAGCTATTGCCTAGAGAAGTGGCCTATGCGGTCATAGAGAAGGAATGTCTAGCTGTGGTCTGGGCTTTGCAAAAATTACAGCCATACCTGTATGGCAGGGATTTTACTGTCATAACTGATCACAACCCTCTACATTGGTTGGACAGAGTGTCAGGTAACAATGGCAAACTGCTTCGGTGGAGTCTTATCCTCCAACAATATAATTTCAATGTCCAACACAGAAAAAGAAACCTGCATCAAAATGCAGATGGATTATCGCGTCAGGGAGAAATAGACGGTTAATGGAGACAGATCTATCAGCCTGGAAGAGGCAAGATCTCTCTGTCCCCATCTTAAGGGGGAGGTGTCAGGCCCAAGGCCTGATTATTAAATCCTATATGTGTATTATAATTATAACTGTGTGTGACGGAATGTCCAGGACATGGGTGAGAGGTCATTCAGACGGTGTGTCCTTTTGTGTATTGCATTTTATTGGGGGGGGGGGGGGGGGTCTGGCTGTGTGTTTACATCTCCTTTGAAGTCATGCACTCTGGTCCCATCATATAATCAACCAGATAAGAGGGCCAGGAAGAGAGATGCCCCCCTGGTGGGATCAGAGGGGAGGGGGGAATGGAGTCTCCCTCCAAAAAAGGCATATATAGTATTTAACAATGCTAGACTCAGAGTGTTCAATGCTGTGGAACAAGCTGACAAGACCATCCTAAGAACAGATGGAACTCTCTCATGGACTGCTAATATCATCGTGCTGTAAGAACTTCATTTTTGCTTTCTGAACTTGCTAAACTCTTTTATATATTTTTGTAACTGTATGTTATTTGTTTCTGTATTTTTATATAGTCAGCACTGTGATACCTTTTATCAGATTAAATGTTTAATTAATCAGCTCTGGTCTTGGATCTCTAAATATATGAGGTCCCCTTTCTGAAGGCAGCTCTGGTGGAAACATGTTTATCTAAGGGTGAATTTGGTGACTTGCTGGGACTAGTAGTGGATACCCAGAGGTCTGGTGGCCTTAACCCTTGCACCATCACACTCTCTCTAGCGTCTTGACTGGACCGATAGGCTGTGATCGTGACAGGAGTCGTCCACGTTTCCCCACAATCCGGCCCGGGGAATCATGAAGACTTCACATGGCCAAGACTCGTCTCCACCAAACCTGTCAGAGCAGCCAGAAAAACATTTTAGGCTCTTTCTCTAACAAAATGCCCACCTCAAACTCCCCATGTGTATTGCCCCAATGTATAGTGCCCGCTTTGTGCCCCCAGATATAATTTTAGGCCCCCATATATACACTGCTCAAAAAAGTAAAGGGAACACTAAGATAACACATCCTAGAACTGAATGAATGAACTAATCGTATGAAATACTTTCGTCTTTACATAGTTGAATGTGCTGACAACAAAATCACACAAAAATTATCAATGAAAACAAATTTATCAACTCATGGAGGTCTGGATGTGGAGTCACACTCAAAATCAAAGTGGAAAACCACACTACAGGCTGATCCAACTTTATGTAATGTCCTTAAAACAAGTCACAATGAGGGTCAGTAGTGTGTGTGGCCTCCATCTGCCCGTATGACCTCCCTACAACGCCCGGGCATGCTCCTGAGGAGGTGGCGAATGGTCTCCTGAGGGATGTCCTCCCAGACCTGGACTAAAGCATCCGCCAACTCCTGGACAGTCTGTGGTGCAATGTGGCATTGGTGGATGGAGCGAGACATGATTTCCCAGATGTGCTCAATCGGATTCAGGTCTGGGGAACGGGCGGGCCAGTCCATAGCATCAATGCCTTCCTTTTGCAGGAACTGCTGACACACTCCAGCCACATGAGGTCTAGTATTGTCTTGCATTAGGAGGAACCCAGGGCCAACCGCACCAGCATATGGTCTCACAAGGGGTCTGAGGATCTCATCTCGGTACCTAACGGCAGTCAGGCTACCTCTGGCAAGCACATGGAGGGCTGTGCGACCCCCAAAGAAATGCCACCCCACACTATTACTGACCCACCGCCAAACCGGTCATGCTGGAGGATGTTGGAGGCAGCAGAACGTTCTCCACAGCGTCACCAGACTCTGTCACACGTGCTCAGTGTGAACCTGCTTTAATCTGCTTCAGTGGTGAATTTGCCAATCTTGGTGTTCTCTGGCAAATGCCAAACGTCCTGCACGGTGTTGGGCTGTAAGCACAACCCCCACCTGTGGACGTCGTGCCCGCATACCACCCTCATCTGACCGTTTGAATGGATGCATGCACATTTGTGGCCTGCTGGAGGTCATTTTGCAGGGCTCTGGCAGTGCTTCTCCTTGCACAAAGGCGGAGGTAGCGGTCCTGCTGCTGGGTTGTTGCCCTCTATCACGATCACACCCTATCGGTCCAGCGAAGACACTAGAGAGAGTGTGATGGGTTAAAGTCGCCAGACCTCTGGGTATCCTCCAGAAGGTCTCCCTTCTTCGTGGTTTACAGCCGTCATCCTCAGCCGCCTCTACCCTTGTCCTCCTCCTCCGGTGTACCTGCTGTGGATGATCTGGTGCGGGACTTTGCTACCATCTGGCGCGAGACGCGTCTCTCCCTACTACAGGCCTCTTCCCGCATTAAGGTCCAAGCAGACAAGAAACGACGGTCCCCTCCTATCCTGGTTCCCGGGGACAGAGTTTGGCTTTCGTCAAGGTACATCCGCTTCAGGGTCTCTAGTTATAAGCTAGGTCCTCGCTACTTGGGACCCTACAGAGTCAAGAAGAGGATCAACCCAGTGTGCTACCAGCTCCACCTCCCTTCCTCCCTTAGAATTCCTAACTGTTTCCACGTCTCCCTCCTCAAGCCAGCAGTGTTCAATCGCTTCTCCCCCAAGAATCTTCCTCCCGCACCTGTATCCGGTACCTCGGATGTCTTCTCCGTTCGGGAGATATTGGCCTCTAAGTTGGTCAGAGGCAGAAGATTTTTTCTGGTTGACTGGGAGGATTGCGGTCCTGAGGAGAGATCATGGGAGCCAGAAGAGAACATCTTGGATCGCAATCTCATCCTCAGGTTTCTGGGTACCAAGAGGAGGGGGAGACCAAAGGGGGGGGGGGGGTACTGTAACGCTGAGCGCTCCGGCCCCTGCTCCTGGACAGGAGCGCTCACTGAGTTTGTCCCCGCAGAGTGCCCCGGTCAGACTCACTGACTGGGGACACTCTGTTTCTGTCACCGGCGGGGACGCGGTCCGCGCTGCCCGTGGCCCATCCTCACTTACCCGCACCCGCTTCGACTCTCTCCTCTGCTCCCCGGTCACGTGGTTCCCGGCGCGCGCGTCCCTGCACTATAGGGCGTGCGCATGCCGGCTGTGTTAGATTTAAAGGGCCAGTGCACCATTGATTGGTGCCTGGCCCAATCCAATAATAGCTGTTCCTATAAATGTATCCTGTCCCTTCCTGCCCTTGCCAGATCTTTGTTGCCTCAGTGCCCAAGTGAAAGCGTTTTCTGTGTACTCCTTGCCTGTTGCCGAACCTGTTGCCAACGACTACCGCCTCTGAATCTGTGCTGCCTGCCCTGACCTTTTGCTACGTCTGACTACGCCTCTGCCTGTCCCTTCTGTACTACGCCTGTCTCAGCAGTTAGTGAGGTTGAGCCGCTACCGGAGGACACGACCTGGTAGTTACCGCTGCAGCAAGACCATCCCACTTTGCGGCGGGCTCTGGTGAAAACCAGTAACTACTTAGAACTGATCCTCCGGTACGGTCCACGCCATTCCCTCACTGACACAGGGGATCCACTTCCAGTACCGCTTCCTGCTACCAGTCCGGATCCTTACAATGTCCTGGAATTCTGCTCTTTCTCACTGGAATAAGTCCCTTCTCTCTGAGGTGTTTGGGTCTCCAGTAGCAGCTCCCCATGGAGTATGCCTGTTGGGTCTTCTCCATGAGGAGCAGTGAATATCACAACCATATATTACACTCTTTTCCTACCATGTAAACTATAGTGATGACATAGCTCGATAGGTGACTACTTTCTAAAAGAAAACTTTTATTAACAATTGGGAACAATTTTGGAGATACAGTATATGATATACAGTCATGGGCGTAAATGATGGCACACTTGAAATTTGTTAAGAAAATTAAGTATTTCTCACAGAAAAGGATTGCAGTAACACATGTTTTTCTATACATATGTTTATTCCCTTTGTGTGTATTGGAACTAAACCAAAAAAGGGAGGAAAAAAAGCAAATTGGACATAATGGCCCAGATTTATCAAACTGTGTGAGAGAAAAAATGGAGGGATTTTCCTACAGCGACCAATCACAGCTCAGCTAATGAGCTCTGGTAAAGTGAAAGCTGAGCTGTGATTGGTTGCTGTGGGAAAATCCCTCCATTTTTTCTCTCACACAGTTTGATAAATCTGGGCCAATGTTACCAAACTCCAAAAATGGGCTGGACAAAATTATTGACACCCTTTCGAAATTGTGGAAAAATAAGATTGTTTCAAGCATATGATGCTCCTTTAACCCCTTGGGGAAGGAGGGTTTTACAGTTTTTGCACTTTCGTTTTTTTTCCTCCTTACCTTTTAGAAATCATAACCCTTTCAATTTTACAGCAAAAAATCCATATTATGGCTTATTTTTTGCGCCACCATTTCTACTTTGTAATGACATCAGTCATTTTACCCAAAAATCTATGGCGAAACAGAAAAAAAAAAATCATTGTGCGACAAAATTTGTGTTTCTACACAGTACATGTTAATGACACCTACTCTTTATTCTGTAGGTCCATACGATTAAAATGATCCCCTACTTATATAGGTTTGATTTTGTTGTACTTCTGGAAAAAATCATAACTATATGCAGGAAAATTTATACGTTTTAACTTTTTTTATTTTTCTGTGTATGGGGTGGTATAAGGGCTCATTTTTTGTGCCGCGATCTGAAAATTTTACCATATATGTAAAACATACCATATATGTATTGATCGGACTTTTTGATCACTTTTTATTCATTTTTTCATGATATAAAGAGTGACCAAAAATACGCTATTTTGGACTTTGGAATTTTTTTGCGCGTACGCCATTGAACGTGCAGTTTATTTAACGATATATTTTTATAGTTCGGACATTTCCGCACACGTTGATACCACATGTTTATTTTTATTTACAGTTTTTTTTATTGGGAAAAGGGGGGGGGGTGATTAAAAATGTTATTAGGGAAGGGGTTAAATTATCTTTATTAACTTTTTTTTTGCAATGTTATAGCTCCCATAGGGGGCTATAACACTGCATACACTGATCTTTTACATTGATCAATGGTTTCTCATAGCAAATCATTGATCAATGATTCTGCCGCTTGACTGCTCATGCTTGGATCTCAGGCACTGAGCAGTCATTCGGCGATCGGACAGCATGGAGGAAGGTAGGGACGCTCCTGCTGTCTTTACAGCTGTTCGGGATGCCGCGATTTAATCGCGGCGATCCCAAACAGCCCCCTGAGCTAACTGGCAGTGCTTTACTTTCACTTTAGACGCGGTGTTTAACTTTGAATGCCGCGTCTAAAGGGTTAATAGCGCGATAGTGCGATCAGTGCCGTGCGCTATTAGCCACGGGTCCCAGCCATTGTTAGAGGCTGGGCCTATCCCGCTATGATGCAGGGCCACGGCGTGACCCCGCGTTATAGAAAGGGAGTGGACTGAGGGCGTATAGGTACGCCCTCTGTCCCCAAGGAGTTAAACTCAACTGGTGCAAGTAACAGGTGTGGGCAATATAAAAATCACACCTGAAAGCAGATAAAAAGGAGAGAAGTTCACTTAGTCTTTGCATTGTGTGTCTGTGTGTGCCACACTAAGCATGGTCAGAAGAAAGAGGAGGAGAGAACTGTCTGAGGACTTGAGAACCAAAATGTGGAAAAATATCAACAATCTCAAGCTTACAAGTCCATCTCCAGAGATCTAGATTTGCCTTTGTCCACAGTGTGCAACATTATCAAGAAGTTTTCAATCCATGGCACTGTAGCTAATCTCCTTGGGTGTGGACTGAATAGAAAAATTGATAAAAGGTGTCAATGCAGGATAGTCCGGATGGTGGATAAGCAGCCCCAAACAAGTTCCAAAAGATATTCAAGCTGTCTTGCAGGCTCAGGGAGCATCAGTGTCAGCGCCAACTATCAATCGACATTTAAATGAAATGAAACGCTATGGCAGGAGACCCAGGAGGACCCCACTGCTGACACAGAGAGATAAAAAAGAAAGACTACATTTTGCCAAAATGAACTTGAGTAAGCCAAAATCCTTCTGTGAAAACATCTATTGGACAGATGAGACCAAGATAGAACGTTTTGGTAAAGCACCTCATTCTACTGTTTACCGAACACGGAATGAGGCCTTACAAAGAAAAGAACACAGTACCTACAGTGAAATATGGTGGAGGTTCAATGATGTTTTGGGGTTGTTTTGCTGCCTCTGGCACTGGGTGCCTTGAATGTGTACAAGACATCATGAAATCTGAGGATTACCAACGGATTTTGGGTCGCACTGTACAGCCCAGTGTCAGAAAGCTGGGTTTGCGTCCGAGATCTTGGGTCTTCCAGCAGGACTATGGGGGGTATTTAGCAATTTTATAACAAAACAAAATTTTATAAGACAAAACGCTCCTATTATGCTTAACTTCTTTTACTTAAATCTCAGCAGCAAAAGAAAAAATATACATATGTATGAGAAAACTTTAAAAACATAAGGAATAATGTAGCCAAACATGCTACCTTTCACATTAACCAATAGGAATGTAGGACACATAATAAAGGTGACAGTATCTCATCTTCCTCTTCTTTTGCTGCTCAGCAGAGAGTATAGATGAGTGTCCATTATATGTTAATTTATTATTAACGTGGGATCCCTAGAGCACAACCTTCTACAGGTAAGTCTCCCATTTCCTTTACACAATATTCCATTGGGAGGAAGGTTCATGCATTTTTTGAACAACTGGAGTATGATTACATCAGACTCCTGGATACTGAATACCGTTTCAGGTTTCCAAATAGATTTTGTATCCCCCCCCCCCCATCCAATACAGTCTTCCACATCCAATCCTGTTTTCAAAATCAGACCAAATTCTTATAGATACAGAAGTGAAAGACCTTATTGCAAAGGCAGCTATCATACCCAACAATCTCAAACAGGTTTTCTCAGCAACCTTTTTCTGGTGAACAAAAAGGATGGAGGTCACAGACCTGTAATCAATTTACGACTACCCAACAACTTCGTTGTGTACAGGCATTTTAAAACGGAGAGTATACACCTCTTAAGAGATCTATTACTAAAAGACGATTGGTTACTAAAAATCGATCTGAAGGATGCTTATCTTACTGTTCCGATTCATCCTTCATCCCAAACACTTTCTTCAATTCCCTTGGAACAATCAGATTTGGCAATTCACTTGCCTTCCATTCGGCCTATCTTCGGCCCCCTGGTGTTTCACAAAACTTTTGAAACCAGTGGTAGCCCTATTAAGAAGTCGAGGGGTACCCCTTATCATTTACCTCAACGACATCCTTATTATGGCACAATCCCCGTCTCTACTTCTCGCACACAGGGATTGGACCTTATCTCTCCTATCAAATTTGGGTTTTCTGGTAAATTTCAAGAAATCCATCTTAACCCCGTCTCAAGAACTAGAGTTTCTGGGTTTCCTGATAAATACTCAGTCGACTACTCTGAGTTTACCACCCAAGAAATTAAAAATGATTCGAAAAGAAATTTGCCAAATTCTTCAAAAGGATCTTATTTCTCTGAGATCAATTGCTCGGATAGTGGGTCTTCTATCAGCTTCGATTTAAGCTATCTTTCCAGCCCCTCTTCACTATCGAGCTCTTCAACGTTTGAAGATCCAACATCTGAGGGAGGGTCTGGGATATTCGGACGAGATCCGTCTATCTCCAGACGCCAAAGAAGAACTTCTTTGGTGGCTCTCCCATATCCATATCCAAGTCTTTCTGGTTGGGGAGCTCGTTGCGGTTCCCTCTCTACTGGAGGGAAATGGTCCTTTTCCGAATCTCAGTTACATATCAACTGCTTAGAACTTTTAGCTGGGTCCTTCGCTCTAAAGAGTTTTGTCAAGAATTCCTCTCATTGCTGTGTCTTACTTCGCATGGACAATATTTCAACCATTTGGGCGGGATGAATTCCAAGTACCTTGCAGATATTGCCAAAGATTTTTGGCATTTTTGTCTAGACAGACATATTATCTTGAAAGCGGAGTACCTTCCGGGAATTTCCAACTCCATAGCGGATTGGAACTCTCGCTTTCTCACGGATTTCAGCGACTGGAAACTTCATCTTTCCATATTCCAAAAGATCAACCAACTATGGGGCCCTCTACAATTAGACATGTTCGCTTCTCGACTGAACCGTCAAGTTCATCAATTTTTAAGTTGGAGACCAGACCCGGATGCTCTAGGATCAGACTCATTCCTTCAATTTTGGCCTCCAGAAGTTCTCTATGCATTTCCTCCTTTCAACATAATACCAAGACTTCTACTACAAGTCTCGATTCGGAAATCTACTATGGTCACAATCCTTCCTTAGTGGCCAACTCAATCATGGTTCCCTCAACTTCTTCCATTGCTAATAGATTATCCTCGAATTCTTCCATTCTTTTCGGATCTACTATTGGATCCTCTTGGCAACCCTCACCCTCTAATTCTCCTCTCGGAACAGCTAGTTCTAATTGCCTGTCTAATCTCAGGCATTCCGGACTGATCTCTCCTTTTTCTCTCACAACTAGAGAGCTCTTATCGGACGCCTGGGCTCCAGGCACCAGGTCTGCTTACAGATCAGCCTGGAAAATATGGATTCATTGGTGCTCTCAATGGGACTTGGATCCCTAACAATCATCTATCTCCAAAATTTCTTAAACTTCCTTTCTGCTTCATTTGATTCTGGAAAAGCTTACAGGACCATAAATGTTTATAGATCGGCCATTTCTGCTAGACATTCTCTCATTGACTCTATTCCAGTTGGTAAACATCCTCTTGTTTGCAAACTATTAAAAGGTATCCGTTTCCGTCGCCCACCCTTACCTAGATATAATTCTACTTGGGACGTTAATATTTTAGTAAATCTTTTTACTTCCTGGGACGACAATGATCTCCTATCTCTTAAATTTCTCTCCTTTAAACTTACAGTTCTTCTATGTCTTATTTCTATTAAACGCATTTCTGTTGTTAGAGCCCTGGATGTCTCCAGAAGACAATATTCTCCAGATGGTGTTCTATTTACAGTCTACCGTCGTACCAAAACCAATTTACATTCTGTATTTTATCCATCTTTCCCTCATCATCCTAAACTATGTGTAGTTCGTTGTTTGCGTTCCTACGAATCTAAGACAGAATCTTTACGTTCTCTTTCTTCCTCTCAGTTATTGATTTCCTATTGTAAACCTCACAAAGCTGTTTCTTCCACTACCTTGGCTCGTTGGGTTAAGTTAACCATGACCATGGCTGGAATAGATACTTCCACATTCACTGCCCATTCCACTAGAGGTGCATCGTCCACAAAAATGTTTCAATCTGGTGCTTCTCTTTCAGATATAATCAAAGCTGCTAATTGGTCTTCAGATTCTACATTCAAAACATTCTATTTTAGACCTGATTCTCAGGTTTCTGTGGTTTTATTATAGTTTATAATTATTTTCCTTACATGTATATATATTTATTCTTTTAGCTTTAAACTAGCATAATAGGAGCGTTTTGTCTTGTTATAAAATTGGAGATTTTCCTATCCTTGGTGAAGGAAAATATGGATTTTATTAAAGACAAAACGTGAGTATTATCCCTCCCTATTTCCCATCCCTATAACGTTTCTACTTTATTTCACAGCTGTTTAAGTTGCCATTCTCCAGATACCGACTATGCCCATCTGTTGAAGTTTCTTCACTGTTAAAGAATTTCTTCTTCAAGATCCTCCTTCAAGAAGTCATACTTCACGGTTTACTATAGAATCTGACCAGTTCGCCATAGTCAAGAAAGTTCTTTCCACAATTTTTTCTGCTATTTTATTGGACTTATTTTTTCTCTGTTATAATTCTACTGCCTTCCCAGAAAAGAAGAGGAAGATGAGATACTAACTGTCACTCTTATTATGTGTCCTACATTCCTATTGGTTAATGCGAAAGGTAGCATGTTCGGCTACATTATTCCTTCTGTTTTTAAAGTTTTCTCATACATATGTATATTTTTTCTTTTGCTGCTGAGATTTAAGAGAAGTTAAGCATAATACTCACGTTTTGTCTTTAATAAAATCCATATTTTCCCTCCCCAAGGATAGGAAAATCTCCAATTTTGCCTGTTGAAAGTTTCTTTTTACCATTTTTTTTCCACTTTGGTTTTCGTGGACATGCACCAAATTTATTATTGGTGCAAATTGTTAGTAATTTTGGCTCAAATGTTGAAATCAGCTGTTCACAGCACCTTTTACACAGAACTTACCACCCCAGAGGACACGTATTTTACCCTGTAGAGCAGCCATTTCAGAGTCCCTCCTGCAGTATATCAGCAAGAGACATGAGTTATTTTCTTTTGTGGGGTTTATAGTCACCATGTGAAATGGATTTTATTTTTAACTTGAGTATTTTTTTTTTTTGGTTACTTTAGTGCTTTAACTTTCCTGAACCTGTGTGGCCATGTCCAATGCTGGCTTAACGGAGGGTGAAGGTTCCTCATAGACAACTATGTCGCAGGATAGTATTGCGCCTTTACATTTTCTGACATTGCTATGTGTTTTCCATGTACAAAATTTGTTGGCGGTGAATTGCACAAAAAAAAAAACTAAAGGCGCATAATTGCGCCAATCGATTATGAATTATGAAATTATGAATTACTGTCTTAAGTTAAAATCACACACAGGACCGTGTGATTTTGAGAAAGAGGTAAATATGACAGTGGAGAAGATGAGCCAAACTTTGGCACAAAAAGACACAGCGCTAAAGTGTTGCACCAAAGTTACGGGGAAAAAACACGGGGGGGGGGGGGGCGTGGCTAGACGCTGAAGAGAGCAGATGCAGGGCTAGGGTTCTCTCTCCTGCACCCTGCGTACTGCGGCTCATACCGGCTGAACACCCACATAACGGCAATCCAACCCGCTACCGCTGAACTCCCCGGATAGTGAGGAACAGTTTGGTACCTCAGCCGACCGGATCCGTGGACTGTGCAGCATCTAACGAGCGCTGGAGGTCTGGGGCTGCGTGGAGGGGCCGGCGCCATCTTGCCGAAAGCGCACCTCCAGCTGAGTCACCCACCGCACGGAGCTCCAGCACAGCAAAGCCCGCACTGAACGGGTCTCCGGACCGCTCCCAGCTGAGGAGAATCTACCCAAGGTAGGACTCTGTGGAGTCTCACCCTCTCCTGCGGCGCCATAGTAATAAGAGCGCTCCTAGCTGAACCCTCAGGGACTGAGTCATAACATGTCTGCCGGCCCCACACGTGCCCTCACATAAGTACACCCCGACTCCCAGCACCAAGTCTCACCAGCAGAGACTATTGCGATCTCTGACTAACCTAAATAAGCAGCTGATTTACCTGCTGACTTGGCCATATGTATCAAAGACTAAGAAATTATAAGTAGTACTTACTGCAAGTGTGTAAAGACCCAAATAGGGTATCTCTGCTGCTGAGGAGCATTGCCTGGCTTGCCTGCCTCTCAGCCTCTGCATAGCTGGACTGTGTCACTGATCTAAGCCTTATTGAACCCAGTGCCTTTCCAACTCTGTGATAAGAACAATTCAGCAAGGGCACATTTCTACTATACTATGAACTGTACAGATCGTTATGCCTTTGCTTGAACTTTCATGCACAAGTGTAAGCTGCTATTTTCCAATTCAGCCACAGGAGGGCAGCAAAGTTCCATTGAAATCTCTCTCCTTATTATATCTGCTTCAAACATACAACTGGATCAAATTATTACTGCAATTTACTTTCTTCATGTTCAAGAAGAATTGCCAGATTAAATTCTCATTACTTGGAGCACTAAATTATGCCAAGTAGATGCTCTAAACGACATCAGCCTCTCAAACTAACAGAGTTTTATTCGCTCAGAAACAAATCCTCCTCTGTTGACTCACCTTCTGTTGAGAATATTGCTACTCCCATTACTTTGCCTAAGCTGAGCGACAAATCATCCGCCAATTCCTCATTCAAGGATTCCCACCCTTACTCGGAGTGCCTGAAATCCCCTCCTGACTTTAAACTCCCACTCTCATCTACCGTAATGTCAACGCAAAATGCAGATAAAACCAGCCCTGCTGATAAGGCAGAGGCCTCATCCAGTATGGAAACGACGCTCAGATCACTTTTCCAAGAATTTAGGGAATCCCTACAGAATGATTTCATGTCCTCCTTCAGCGTCTTATCAAAAGAAGTGTCTCAAATTGGTGAGAGAACTGCCCACCTGGAGGATAAGATGGAGAAATTCACAGTGGCCCACAACGCCCTGGTGGATAGCCAAAATAAAACCACAGACGATCTGTGTGCCATTCAACTAAAACTGGTGGATTTAGAGGACCGTTCGAGAAGGAACAATATTCGCTTTAGAGGTATACCAGAATCGGTCGCTTCCTTAGATCTCAGAGAATTCCTCACGGATTACTTTACTCTACTGTTACCTGAAGCTGACCAAAGAGACTTACTGATAGACAGAGTCCACAGACTCCCCAAACCATCTCAACTGCCCAGAGAAGTTCCAAGGGACGTTCTCGCCAGGCTTCATTTCTATCACTTTAAAGAGGAGGTTCTTAGAGCCGCGAAAAAACCTCAGAGACTTCCAGATCGCTTTTCCAACATAAACCTATACGCGGACCTATCAGCTTCCACATTACGGAGGCGAAAGGCATTCTCTCCACATCTACTGGAATCTTGCGAGAGGAAGGCATACCTTACAAATGGCGCTTCCCAGTCAAACTGATAGTAACCAAAAATGGAACCACTCATGTCTTCCTCACTCCTAAGGAGGCTCTTCAAACAGTTAATAAGTGGTTACCCGACTTAGTCAAACCCTCCATGATGGAATCTGCTAAAAGTAGAAGACCTACTGCTCTCCATCAAGAATGGACCACTGTGGAAACTAAATCACCGAGATCCTCGACTCGGCAACCAAGCAACTCTCATCATCGGTCAAGATCTCCACCTTGATAGCTATTTTCTGCCTCTGATTGACTGCTATGCCATACTCTGACTGTATAGGAACTCAATCTCCTTTGGAGATTACTCTAACCTATAGCCTCTTAACGATCTTATACTTGCTTTATTTTTACTCCTTTCTCTTCTAATCACCTTATTTCTTTCTGCCCTGATTGCCTCTTTCTTCTCCCTCCTCTCCGCCTTCTTGCTTCCTCTCTGGCGATTTCTCCTTTTGGTCACTGCACTGGCAAGATGGTTAACGATGTCTACATGCATCTTTGTCCCCCGTTTACCCATTTTTTCTTGACAGGTCCACTGATCCTGGTTACTTAATTTTATGATTGATGGACTTCCTGATGTTGCGGACAACCCTATTGTTCCTCTTGCGCTACATGATAAGAAAAGTAATGTAATGTATTGCAATGTGTAACATTTTGCCTTTATATTTTTTCTTGTTGGAGTTCATAACACAACTTAGCCACTGTTGGGTTAATGTTTTTGTCAGGGTGAGCTGAATGCCTGACACTAGTTCTCTTCACCCCTCTATACTCCTGAACATACTTTTATGTACACCCCCCCGATGGCCGTTGTAAACCCTTGGTTTGGGCCTGTTCTATAAGAACACAAACTTTTAATACTTGTTACCTAATGTTGTTTAGTTTCGCACTTGTGATCTATGACCTTTGGCTAAGCAGGATTCACCGGGATATAAAGGGCGTGCTATGGGCACAATGTTGTGGGAGTCGAGTTCATGAACTGGGTCTCCTTAAGGAACAATTTAATATTCCTATACCATGGTCTTTAAACTATCTACTTTAAATGTTAGGGGCTTAAATAGCCCCTTTAAACGTAGCCTGTTCTGGAAAGAAACTCGCAAATTAAACTGTGATATTATATGTGCACAGGAGACCCATTTGCTGGAAACGGACACTCACAGAGTTAAAAACAAAAAGTTCCCTCATGTTTATTTTACTCCTAACAAACATAACAAAAGTGGAGCCCTTATAGCTATAAAGGATACTGTTGCATACAACTTTATCAAGGTTATCCATGATAGATACTGCAGATATATATTGTTAAATTGTGAAATTAATTCCGTAAAATACATTATAGTGTCACTATACGCCCCTAATAAGAAACAATGCAAATTCCTCTCACATGTCTTAAACATTGTCTCCAAAAACCGAATTGGGGCCCTGATTCTAGTCGGAGACTTTAACAAGGTATTATCCCCACAAATGGATAAAATCCCCCACAAACCGTCAGATAAAAATACGGATGTATACAATTTACTATTCAAAGAAGATATATACGACACATGGAGAGCCCTAAACGCGAACGATAAAGATTATACCTTTTTCTCTCACTCCCATAATATGTACTCTCCTATAGACATTATTATGGTGGATAGGTGGCTGCTGCCGAGGGTTGTATCCTCTTCCATTGGGGTCATAAGCTGGTCCGACCACGCACCGGTGACAACCACGTTAATGGAAGACTTTAACACAACTCGACCTCTCTCTGGAGGCTTAATAGCTCCCTTCTCTCTGACCTAGCCACTTGTAGTGCCATAGAAAAAGAGCTAGAAGAATACTTTAAAATAAATACCCCTGGCGAAACTAGTACCTTCACCAATTGGTGCGCCCATAAGGCTGTATTGAGGGGTACCTGTATCAAATTAGCCTCGATCCAAAAGAAAGCGAGAATTTCCAAATCTACTGACCGCCTCAATAAAATTAAATCCCTTGAAGACTCGCATAAAATATCTAGAGACCCCAAAATATTGAAAGAACTGTCTGCCTACCGATTCCAACTGTATCAATTACTCCATTACAAATTCGATTTCTACCTTAAGCAAACAAATACTAGATTTTATTGGCAAGGTAACAAAGCGGGCAAACTCCTTGCTAATCGTTATAAATCCAAAATCACCAAAACTAAAATCCCCTACATTTTTAATAAACAGGGAGAAAAAGTAATAAACCCTCAATCAATAGCCAATGTCCTAGCTGACTATTATAATAATTTATATAATCTAAAGTCTGACCCCTTAACTCATCAACCCCAAAAGCCCTTTATTCAGACCTTCCTAGCTGATCTTAACTTCCCTAAAATGGATATGGATACACTACTCACACTGAATGATCCTATCACTGACCTGGAAATCTCAGATGTAATCTCCTCTCTAAAACCTAACAAATCCCCTGGCCCTGATGGATTCACAGGGGAATATTATAAAAAATTCCAGAATATTCTTCTTCCTCACCTCTTGGCCACCTTTAATGAAATATTTCATACAGGTTGTATCCCCCCCTGAAATGCTCAAAGCTATTATTGTAACGCTACCCAAGCCAGGCAAAAACCCGGACAGACCAGAAAACTTTAGGCCGATCTCGCTACTAAACGTGGATCTGAAACTCTACGCAAAAATTTTAGCAAACCGTATTAACTACATCCTGCCTTCCTTGATAAAAAATGATCAGGTTGGCTTTATAAAACAACGGCAGACAGTGGACGGCACTAGGAGATTTATTAACTTGATAAATTGGGTGGAGAGATGTCGGATGCCTTCTCTGCTCCTGACCTTGGATGCGGAGAAGGCATTCGACAGAGTGCATTGGGGGTACCTAGATGCTGTTCTTGACAGGTTTGGCTTTACGCATAGTATCAAAAAAGCCATATTGGCGTTATATTCAAGCCCCTCAGCCTCAGTCTTCACCTCAGGGTTCCAGTCCAATGAGTTTCAGATTACGAATGGAAAACGCCAGGGATGCACTTTGTCCCCTTTAATTTTTGCCTTAATAATGGAACCCCTAGCCGAAAAAATTAGATCGAACCCATGTATATTAGGAGTTACTGCGGGGGGGAGTGGATCATCGAATTGGCTTATTTGCCGATGACGTGGTTATAATCGTCAGGGACCCTACAAAATCCCTTCTCCATGTACAAAAAGACCTCGATTTGTTCGGCAGAGTATCATATTACAAAATAAATTGTAATAAATCCCACATTTTAAACTTGGGGTTACCTAATAGTTTAGTCCGTACCCTCAAATCTCGCTTCCCATTCCCCTGGGCAAATGGTTCCATAACATACCTGGGTATCAAATTAACCTTCCCCCAGCCTGTTTTTGGAGTTTGGTGACATTATGTCCAATTTGCTTTTTTTCTTCCTTTTTTGGTTTAGTTCCAATACACACAAAGGGAATAAACATGTGTATAGCGAAACATGTGTTACTGCAATCCTTTTCTGTGAGAAATACTTCATTTTCTTGAAAATTTTAGGGGTGCCAACATTTACTGCCATGACTGTATGGACAAATGTCAGATATCCTATGTACATGGTTAATAGATGTGTTATCTGCATCATTTATTGCTCTGAATTGTCTTTTTCTCCTGTGTGAATTCTTAGATGCTTGATAAGATGTGGTTTCTGGGTAAAACATATTCCACATTCTGAACATGCAAATGGCTTCTCTCCAGTGTGAGTTATTTGATGTTTAACAAGATCTGATTTCTGAGCAAAATACATTCCAGAGTCTGAACATGAAAAGGACTTCTCTCCTGTGTGAGTTTTTAAATGTCTGATAAGTATTGATTTATCATTATAACATTTCCCACATTCTGAACATGAATATGGCTTCTCTCCTGTATGAGTTCTTTGATGTTTAACAAGATATAATCTCCGAGTAAAACATTTCCCACATTCTGAACATGAAAATGGCTTCTCTCCTGTATGAATTTTTTTATGTTGAGCAACATTTGATTTGTCAGTAAACTTTTTACCACACTCTGAACATGAAAATGGCTTCTCTCCTGTGTGACTTCTTTGATGTTTGGCAAGATGTGATTTCTGGGTAAAACATCTCCCACATTCTGAACATGCAAACGGCTTCTCTCCTGTGTGAGCTTTATGATGTAGAACAAGACTTGATTTCTGAGAAAAACATTTTCCACATTCTGAACATGAAAATGGCTTGTACCCTGTGTGAATTCTTTGATGTATAACAAGTTCTGAAACATGAGTAAAACATTTCCCACATTCTGGACATGAAACTAACTTCTCTCCTGTGTGAGTTCTTACATGTTTAACCAGACTGGCTTTCAAAGTAAAACATTTCCCACATTCTAAGCATGAAAATGGCTTATCCTTATTTTGCTGTGATGAATCAGATGATAGGACCGTTTTTAAAGGATGAGATGAGAGATCTTGGCTGTGAAGGGCTGAGGGTGTATCTGGGATAATGGAATGTTCTTCATATGTATCTTGTGTGATATCATCATCTGCTTTATAATCTGAAGATATAAGATTCTCCTCTGATCTCCTGGTACAAGAATCTGCCAAGAAGAAAACCGATTTCATTTTAGGAGTATTACCTTAACCCCTTAACGACCAGCATTTACATTTTTTCCTCCTTATACCGAAAGCCCATTTGTCTACAGTAGATTCTCCCCACACCAGCCCCTCTTCTCCCCTCCCCCATGTACAGATCACATGATCTATGAACTTTAATGAATCACTTTAAACCATCTGATTTCGTTGTGTACAATGAAAGTCTCCCCATAAATCACTGGTCCATCTGTTGTCTCTCATTCTCCACTAATATCTTCAGGGGATCTCTCTCTGCTACTTCTAATCAGAAAGCAGCTATGATACAGGGAAATTTATTTGATTTGGGCGTTTTTATACGTTTCCCCACTGACAAAGAAATGATCAGTCTATAATTTTAATGGTCTGTTTATTTTTACAGAAAGTCAAAAAATTCCGAAAAAAGTAATGAATTGATTTGGATTTTACTCTTTGTCAAACACGACTTAGGACTTGGTGGCAAAACCCTTGTTAGCGATCACAGAGGTCGGACGTTTCTTTTAGTTGGCCACCAGGTTTGCTCACATCTCTGGAGTGATTATGTTCTACTCCTCTTTTCAGATCCTCTCCAAGTCCATTAAAGGGGTTCTCTGGTTCTAGACATCTTATCCCGAGGGGTCCGGCCACTGGAACCCCCCCCGCAGTCTCCGGGCAGGCACTGCTGCAGCATTTTGAACACGGGAGCTTGGAGCCTACGTGTTCATTACATCATGCCATGCCCCCTCCATTCTTATTTATGGGAGGGGGTGTGACAGCTAGTACATAGGCAACCCCCCCATGATCAGACAACTTATCCACTATCCAAAGGATAGGGAATAAGATGTCTAGGGGCAGAGTACCCCTTTAAGTATTTGTGGCTGATGATTGACAACGTGAGCCTTTATCTCCCTCCACAGATTTTCTATGGGATGAAGGTCTGGTGACAGGACCTTAAAGGGGTAGTCCAGTGGTGAAAAACTTATCCCCTATCCTAAGGATAGGTGATAAGTTTCAAATCGCGGGGGGTCCAACCGCTGGGGCCTCCCCGCAATCTCCTGTACGGGGCCCTGACAGCCTGCGGGAAGGGGGCGTGTTGACCACCTGCACAAAGCCGCGGCCGACACGCCCCCTCAATACAAGTCTATGGCGCTGCCTTTGGCAATCTCCGGCTCTGCCATAGAGTTGTATTGAGGGAGCGTGTCGGCCGCCGCTTCATATGGTGGTCGACACCCGCTATCTGGCCAGTGAGCCTGGCCCCCGTACAGAAAGATCGCGGAAGGCCCCAGCGGTCGGACCCCCACGCGATCTGAAACTTATCCCGTATCCTTAGGGGACAATTTTTCACCACTGGAGTACCCCTTTAATGTGTTTCTTCTTCAGGCCACTCTTTTGTTGCCTTGGCTGTGTCTTTTGGGCCATTGTCATTCTGGAATACCCATTCGAGACCCATTTTCAATGCCCTGATGGTAAGGATGGTTTTCTTGGGGTCATAGGCAGAATGCCTCCTTTTACAAACTTCGGACAGGCCTGTACAGTTGCTTTCTTGAGCAGGGGGACCTTGCAGGTGCTGCAGGATTTCAGTCCTTCACAGTGTAGTATGTCACCAATTGTTTTCTTGGTGAATATAGTCCCAGCTGCCTTGAGATCATTGACATGTAGTTCTGGGCTGATTCCTCACTGTTCTTCTGATCATTAAAACTCCAGGAGGTGAGATCTTACATGGAGCCACAACCGAGGGAGATTGACTGATATATAGTGTTTCTTCCATTTGTGAATTATCGCACCAATTATAGTAAACTTCTCCCCAAGCGGCTTGGTGATGGTCTTGTAGCCCTTTTCCAGCCTTTTTTAGGTCTACAATCTTGTCCCTGACATCCTTGGACATATCTTTGGTCTTGACCATGGTGAAGGGTTTGGTATTAGATTTTTTGATATCGTGGACAGGTGTCTTCTATACAGATAACAAACTGAGATTAGGAACACTGGTCCTTTTAAGAGAGTGCTCCTAATCTCAGCTCGTTTCCTGCATTTCCTGAGACACCTAGGAGCTTAAACTTATTTCTCTGAGTGAAATGCAAATCAATTCATAACTTATTTAAAATGAGTTTTTCTGTATTTGTTGGTTGTTATTCTCTCACTCACTGTTCAAATAAACCGACCATTAAAATTATAGACAGATCATTTCTTAGTCAGTAGGCAAATGTGCAGAATCAAATTATTTTCCTTCAGTGTATAAAAGTACACACACAGCATATGCACATATTCCAATAACGTATATCTACACACACAAAGTATATGCATGGTTACATTATATACACACAAAGTATATAAAACGTTCACGCTATACATATACACACACACCGTGTACTGTGTGGCTGTGCATTTACTATGTGCACAATTATTAGGCAAGTTGTATTTTTTAGAATTCATTTTATTATTGAACAACTTTAGCGCTCTCAGTCAATCCAAACAGTTCATACTCTTAAACGGAACCTGTCACTAAGTTTTACCCTATATAATATATAAGTGGCAACAAGTAATAAAGGTTAATATCACGTGTCCTACCAAGCCTTGATGCCTACTGGCACATCTGTGGCTACAAGAGGCTTAAAAGGACAACAAAGAAGCAGTAGATCCAGCACTATTCTAAGCAGCTTTATTGTAACACAGCACTCGGATAAAATCAGCCAATACATCAAACACGTTTTGAGCGCATGTGCTCTTTTTCGGTGATCACCGAAAAAGAGCGCATGCACTCGAAACGTGTTTGATGTATTGGATGATTTTATCCGAGTGCTGTGTTACAATAAAGCTGCTTAGAATAGTGCTGGATCTACTGCTTCTTTGTTCCACTATTGGGTGTTGGCTGGACACCGATCCGTGCACATTGGAGGGGTTTTGGTGAGCTGGACAAGTGTCTGTGAACTTTGCTTAAAAGGACAAGTGTCATGCTCCACTGTACAGAAAAACGTATCCCCTATCCGCAGGATAGGAATAAAGTTTTAGATTGCAGGGGGTCCGAGCGCTGTGGCCCCCCGCGATCTTCTGTATGGAGTCCCGGCTTTCCACGAGTTCGCATTCACTCCACGCACCGGATGACTGGGGTGCCGCAGCTGAGATCTCGGGGCCCCCAGTGGCTGGACCCCCGTGATTAGACATCTTATCTCCTATCCTTTGGATGGGGATAAGATGTTTCCAGTGGAGTACCCCTTTAAGTAGTCACCAAGCATGCAGCTTGCTGAAGTATTCACAGCACCCCGGACTATGGGGAGCATTTACTAAGATGTGTGATTTAGTTCATTTTTTAGTTCTTTTTTTTTTTCTTGTTTTTTTGTATGACTCCGCCAAATTTATTACATGGTCGCAGGGCATGTGATAAATTTTGTAGAGGATACACATTTTCTGAATTTTCACTCTTCACATACACCAAAAAGCTAGGCTAGCACTGGGCTGGTGTAGAATTACGCCTTATTGGGGGGGGGGGGGGGTTTGCGACTTTTTTGCGAAAGTCAGTTGCTAAGTTCATTACCACTGCACAAGACTAACCCTTAACATCTGGCCTGTACGCTCTTTTTTTTTTTTTTTTCTTTTTTAACCCCTTAAGGACCCAGCCCAAATATACCTTAAGGACCCGGCCATTTTTTGAACATCTGACCACTGTCACTTTAAGCATTAATAACTCTGGAATGCTTTTACCTTTCATTCTGATTCCGAGATTGTTTTTTCGTGACATATTCTACTTTATGTTAGTGATAAAGTTTTGTCGATACTTGCATCATTTCTTGGTGAAAAATTCCAAAATTTGATGAAAAAATTGAAAATTTTACATTTTTTTTACTTTGAAGCTCACTGCTTGTAAGGAAAATGGATATTCCAAATAAATTATACATTGATTCACATATACAATATGTCTACTTTATGTTTGCATCATAAAATTGACATGTTTTTACTTTTGGAAGACATCAGAGGGCTTCAAAGTTCAGCAGCAATTTTCCAATTTTTCACAAAATTTTCAAAATCAGAATTTTTCAGGGACCAGTTCAGTTTTGAAGTGGATTTGAAGGTCCTTCATATTAGAAATACCCCACAAATGACCCCATTATAAAAACTGCACCCCTCAAAGTATTCAAAATGACATTCAGTAAGTGTGTTAACCCTTTAGGTGTTTCACAGGAATAGCAGCAAAGTGAAGGAGAAAATTCAAAATCTTCATTTTTTACACTCGCATGTTCTTGTAGACCCAGTTTTTGAATTTTTACAAGGGGTAATAGATGAAAAATCCCCCCCAAATTTGTAACCCAATTTCTCTCGAGTAAGGAAATACCTCATATGTGTATGTCAAGTGTTCGGCGGGTGCACTAGAGGGCTCAGAAGGGAAGGAGCGACAATAGGATTTTGGAGAGGGAATTTTGCTGAAATGGTTTTTGGGGGGCATGTCACATTTAGGAAGCCCCTATGGTGCCAGAACAGCAGAAAACCCCAACATGGCATACCATTTTGGAAACTAGACCCCTCAAGGCACGTAACAAGGGGTCCAGTGAGCCTTAACACCCCACAGGTGTTTGACGACTTTTCGTTAAAGTCGGATGTGTAAATGAAAAAAAAAATTTTTTCACTAAAGTGCAGTTTTTCCCCCAAATTTACCATTTTTACAAAGGGTAATGGGAGAAAATGCCCCCCCAAATTTGTAACCCCATCTCTTCTGAGTATGGAAATACCCCATGTTAGGATGTAAAATGCTTTGCGGGCAAACTACAATGCTCAGAAGAGAAGGAGTCACATTTGGCTTTTTGAAAGCAACTTTTGCTGAAATGGTTTTTTGGGGGCATGTCGCATTTAGGAAGCCCCTGTGGTGCCAGAACAGCAAAAAATACCCACATGGCATACTATTTTGGAAACTACACCCCTCAAGGAACGTAACAAGGGGTCCGCTGAGCCTTAACACCCCACAGGTGTTTGACGACTTTTCGTTAAATTTGGATGTGTAAATGAAAAATTTTTTTTTTTTTACTAAAATGCAGTTTTTTCCCAAAATTTTACATTTTTACAAGGGGTAATAGGAGAAAATGACCCCCAAAATGTGTAACCCCATTTCTTCTGAGTATGGAAATACCCCATGTTAGGACGTAAAATGCTCTGCTGGCGAACTACAATGCTCAGAAGAGGAGGAGCGCCATTGAGCTTTTGGAAAGAGAATTAGTTTGGAATGGTAGTCAGGGGCCATATGCGTTTACAAAGCCCCCCGTGGTGCCAGAACAGTGGAACCCCCCACATGTGACCCTATTTTGGAAACTACACCCCTCACAGAATTTAATAAGGGGTGCAGTGAGTATTTACACCCCACAGGACTTTGGAACAGTGGGCTGTGCAAATGAAAAAGTTTATTTTTCATTTTTACGGACCACTGTTCCAAAAATCTGTCAGACATCTGTGGGGCGTAAATTCTCAATGTACCCCTTATTACATTACGTGAGGGGTGTAGTTTCCAAAATGGGGTCACATGTGTCGGGGGTCCATTGTTCTGGCACTATGGGGGCTTTGTAAACACATGTGGCCTTCAATGCCGGACAAATTTTCTCTACAAAATCCCAATGGCGCTCCTTCTCTTCTGAGCATTGTAGTTCGCCCGCAGAGCACTTTAAATTCACATATGGGGTATGTTCTTACTCAGAAGAGATGGGTTTACAAATTTGGGGGGGCTTTTTTCCTATTTCCCGATGTGAAAATGAAAAATTTAGGGTAACACCAGCATTTTAGTGAAAAAATATAATTTTTTTCATTTTCCCATCCAACTTTAATGAAAATTCGCCAAACACCTGTGGGGTGTTCAGGCTCACTATACCCCTTGTCACGTTCGGTGAGGGGTGTAGTTTCCAAAATGGGGTCACATGTGGGTATTATTTTTTTTTGCGTTTGTCAGAACCGCTGTAAAATCAGCCACCCCTGTGCAAATCACCAATTTAGGCCTCAAATGTACATGGTGCACTCTCACTCCTGAGCCTTGTTGTGCGTCCGCAGAGCATTTTACGCCCACATCTGGGGTATTTCTGTACTCAGGAGAAATTGCGTTACAAATTTTGGGGGTCTTTTTTTCCTTTTACCACTTGTGGAAATAAAAAGTATGGGGCAACACCAGCATGTTAGTGTAAAAAAATAAAAAAAATTTACACTAACAGGCTGGTGTAGCCCCCAACTTTTCCTTTTCACAAGCGGTAAAAGGAAAAAAAGCCCCCCAAAATTTGTAGTGTAATTTCTCCCGAGTACGGAGATACCCCATATGTGGCCCTAAACTGTTTCCTTGAAATACGACAGGGCTCCGAAGTAAGAGAGCACCATGCGCATTTGAGGACTAAATTAGGGATTGCATAGGGGTATTCTACGCCAGTGATTTCCAAACAGGGTGCCTCCAGCTGTTGCTAAACTCCCAGCATGCCTGGACAGTCAGTGGCTGTCCAGAAATGCTGGGAGTTGTTGTTTTGCAACAGCTGGAGGCTCCGTTTTGGAAACCCTGCCGTACAAGACGTTTTAAATTGTTTATTGGGGGGGGGGGGGACAGTGTAAGGGGGTGTATATGTAGTGTTTTACTCTTTATTAGGTGGTAGTGTAGTGTAGTGTTTTTAGGGTACATTCACACTGGCGGGTTACGGTGAATTTCCCACTAGGAGTTTGCACTGCGGCAAAAAATTTGACGCAGCCCAAACTTGAAGCAGGAAATTTACTGTAAACCCGCCTATGTGAATGTACCCTGTACGTTCACATGGGGGGGGGGGGCAAACCTCCAGCTGTTTCAAAACTACAACTCCCAGCATGTACTGACAGACCGTGCATGCTGGGAGTTGTAGTTTTGCAACAGCTGGAGGCACACTGGTTGGAAAATCTTCAGTTAGGTTCTGTTACCTAACTCAATATTTTCCAACCAGTGTGCCTCCAGCTGTTGCAAAACTACAACTCCCAGCATGTACTAATCACCGAAGGGCATGCTGGGAAATGTAGTTATGCAATAGCTGGAGGTACCCAACTACAACTCCCAGCATGCCGAGACAGCTGTTTGCTTTCTGGGCATCCTGGGAATTGCAGTTTTGCAACATCTGGAGAGCTACAGTTTTTTGACCACTGCACAGTGATCTCCAAACTGTGGACCTCCAGATGTTGCAAAACTACAACTCCCAGCATGTCCAGACAACAAACAGCTATGTGGGCATGCTAGGAGTTGTAGTTTTGCAACATCTGGAGGGATATAGTTTGAGACCACTGTATAGTGGTCTCAAACTGCAGCCCTCCAGCTGTTGCAAAACTACATATTCCAGCATGCCCAAACAGCTGTCTGGGCATGCTGGGAGTTGTAGTTTTGCAACATCTGGAGGGCTACAGTTAGAGACCACGGTCTCAGACTGTAGCCCTCCAGATCTACTTACCGGCTTCCGTAGGATCCCAGCAGCCGTCCTCTTCAGAAGCACGTGACGCCGCCCGCCGATCAACGTCGCCGCAGCCTCCGGACGGGTAAGTGGACGTCGGCGCCCGGTCCCCTTCGGTTCCCCGTTCTGCCCCGCCTATTGTGGGAGGGCAGGACGGGGAAAACGAAAGTTAACCCCCCCGCCCCCGGTCTGCTATTGGTCGTCGCCTCTGACGATCAATAGCAGACCAATAGCAGGGATAGGAGGGGTGGCAACCCTGCCACCTCACTCCTATGCCTACAGGGGGATCGTGGGTGTCTTGGACAACCGCGATCCCCCTTCTATTCCGGGTCACCGGGTCACAATAGACCCGTATGACCCGGAATCGGCGCAAATCGCAAGTGTGAATTCACTTGCGATTTGCGCCGATCGCCGACGTGGGGGGGTCTGATGACCCCCCTGGGCATTTGCATGGGGTGCCTGCTGATAGATATCAGCAGTCACCCCGGCCCGGTCCCCGCCCGGCGCGCGGCGGGGACCGAAATTCCCACGGGCGTATGGATACGCCCTGGGTCCTTAAGTACCAGGACGTCAAGGCGTATCCATACGCCCTAGGTCCTTAAGTGGTTAAAGGTGTAAATCGAAAAAGGCGCAAAAAATAGCCTGAGGCGCAGCGCTGTGCCTAAATAGACACAAATCTACACACAAAAACTGCTCTAAAGACAATGATAAATGCCCCATCTAATCATGTGTATTCAGGCCGTGTCAAAGAACCGTGATTATTTCAGCAGCCGCACGTCCCACCTGACTAAGCCTCATTTACATACTACGTGAGACATTTATAAAAAGTATTTTTCTCCACATTTTTAGATGCACCAGCAGACATTCAGGTATGGTAGGACATGATATAAACCTCTATTATGTGTCACCACTTGTTATATAGCGTAAAACTTGGTGACAGGTTCCCTCTAAACCTGAGTATATGAAAAAAAAAGTTATAGCTAAAGGGGTACTCTGCTGCTCAGCATTTGGAACAAACTGTTCCGAACACTGGAGCTTGTGACATCATAGCCCCGCCCCCTCATGATATCACACCCCGCCCCCTCAATGCAAGACTATGGGAGGGGGCGTGACAGCCATCACGCCTCCTCCCATAGTCTTGCATTGAGGGGGCGGGGTGTGACGTCATGAGTGGGTGGGGCGTGACATCATGAGGGGGCGGGGCTATGACGTCATGAGCTCCCGGCACCGGCCGGCTCCAGCGTTCCGAACAGTTTGTTCCAAACGCTGAGCAGCGGAGTGCCCCTTTAATGTTTTGGCTTTCTTAGAAGAATATTTACAAGAGCATAATTGAGCAACTAAATACAAAAATGAACATTTTCACTTCTGACTTGTTTCTTTTCATCTGTTACAGTGAGAATAATAAACAAACAACTGAAGGTTATGAACCATTTGTGCAGAGAAAATCTAAAGGAGAAATCTAAGGAACAATCCACAGAGAACGCTTCCACGGTGCTTCCGACAAACTCGATGTAACCGATTTATGGGCAAATAAACATATTTATTGCAATTACAATCAGACAGCGCTTTTCGAGGGTCACACTACCCCTCTTCATCAGGTTGGACCTTTTTATGTAGCATCAACCACAACCTCCCAGACACTGTTCAGAGAGGTCACTGTTTTCCTTCACTGTAAATCTCCCATTTATGAAGGATCCTCAGGGTCCTACTAGGGTTTAGGTAAGGTGAGGAAGGGGCCATGTCATTACTCTTTTGTCTTGAAAGGGGTACTCCAGTGGAAAAAAATTTTTTAATCAACTGGTGCCAGAAAGATGAACAGATTTGTAAATTATTTCTATTTATTAGTTGTGTAGTTCTTTCCAGTCTGACCACAGTGCTCTCTGCTGCCACCTCTGTCCATGTCTGGAACTTTCCAGAGTGGTTTGTTATGGAGATTTTGTTCCTTCTCTGGACAGTTTCTGACATGGAGAGAGGTGTCAGCAGACAGCACTGTGGTCAGACAAAAAAGAACTACACAACTTCCTCTGTAGTATACAGCAGCTGATAAGTACTGGAAGGATTAAGGTTATTAGAAGTCATTTACAAATCTGTTTAACTTTCTGGCACCAGTTGATTTTTTTTTTTTTTTTTTATTTCCACTGGAGTGCCCCTTTAAAGGGGTACTCCGGTGGAAAAAATTTTTTTGTTTTTAAGTCAACTGGTGCCAGAAAGTTAAACAGATTTGTAAATGACTTCTATTAAAAAATCTTTACCCTTCCAGTACTTTTTAGCGGCTGTATGCTACAGAGGAAATTCTTTTCTTTTTGAATTTCTTTTTTGTCTTGTCCATAGTGCTCTCTGCTGACACCTCTGTCCGTGTCAGGAACTGTCCAGAGCAGCATAGGTTTGCTATGGGGATTTTTTCCTGCTCTGGACAGTTCCTGATACGGGCATCAGGCGTCAGCAGAGAGCACTGTGGACAAGACAAAAAAGAAATTAAAGCTGCTAAAAAGTACTGGAAGGGTAAAGGTTTTTTAATAGACGTAATTTACAAATCTGTTTAACTTTCTGGCAACAGTTGATTTAAAAAAATAATAATTTCCACTGGAGTGCCCCTTTAAGGCCTTTACAGGCGAGCCACCTAGTTAGGAAGTTTGTATGGGATAGAGAATTCTCCTGCATAAAAACCATGGTCTTCTTAATAGATGCAGACTTTTTCCTGTACCACTGCTTGAAGAAAGGGTCTTCTAAAAACTGGCTGTAGGTTTAGGAGTTCATTTTGAGTCATCTTCAACCTGAAAAGGTCCAATTAGATCATCATTGATATCACCAGCCCATACCAGTGCCCACCTCCACCTTGATGGCGTAGAGTTTAAGTGGAGCTCTGTGCCCGTTACTGATCCAGCCATGAGCCCATCCATCCGGACCGTCAGGAGTCACAGTCATCTCATCAGTCCACAAATCCATTTTAAGATATGTCTTGGCCAAGCCTGGTGTCTTGTTCCGTGATGGTCGGAGTTCCTCTCCTTGGCCATGTCTCCGAGCACTGAACACCTTGTACTTCTGGCCCCTCCATATAGGTTGAAGATCTGGAATATGACAGAACTGGAGAATAAAGGGATCCTGGTGGCTTCATGGTCGATTCTTCTTTGATCTTAGGGGGTTAATTTGTGTCCTTATTTCTCAACACGTTTCTTGCAACACTGTTGATTGCAACAAAACCTTTGAAGGTTCTCAGAGTCAGCTGCTAAATCTCTTTTTTGGCCCATTTTGACTGAGGAAAAAAAAGCTGCCTAAATTATGAGAAACTTGATATAAGGTGTTCAACGATGTAGGCCGCACCCTCCCTAAATACCCAAATAAGCATCACCGGATGTGCTTGAATCCCATGGGCATTCAAGTTTATAAAGCTTAGAGATGTAAAATATGTATAAAAATGATGACATAGTCAAAGTACTCACTTGCCCAATAATAAACACAAAGTATAGGTACATACACTATATGCACACACTATATCCAGACACACTCACACTTACCTTTTAGGCTAAATCTATCAGGGAGGTTCTGTACTCTCCACAAATGCCATAATATTCCACCATGGGCAGTTGTGGGGGGGGGGTCGTAGGTCATATAGCCGTAGGTCATATACAGCAAGAGGGGGACACCGCTAAGTTTCCTCTCCCAGGGCTGTTCCCCAGCCCTCTTCTCAGTGACCAGACTGCTGCACAGAACAGGGGAGGAGCTCGGAAGGAAGAGCTGCAGATAAAAATGCTGCTGCTGGGTCCACCATCCCGTCCCAGGACTATAAATCTGTGACCCTTCTCTACTTTTAGTAATAACTACTTACCTGGATGGTTGCCTGTAGGAATGTCCCCCTTATACTGCTCATCACCGCTCACATCTGTCTCTTCTTCCTTTATATATGTAGCTTTAATATAGATCAGACCTTTTCCTATAGGAATGTCCTCCATATACTGCTCATCACCGATCACATCTGTCTCTTCTTCTTCCTTTATGTCTGTAGCATTATTATAGATCAGATCTTTCTTTGTAGGAATGCCCTCATTATACTGCTCATCACCACTCACATCTGTCTTTTCTTCTTCCTTTATGTCTGTAGCATAATTAGCATTAATATAGATCAGATTTTTTTCTGTAGGAATATCCTCCTTATACTGCTCATCACAGCTCACATCTGTCTCTTCTTCTTCTTCCTTTATGTCTGTAGCATTAATAGAGATCAGATCTTTTCCTGTAGGAATGTCCTCCTTATACTGCTCATCACCGCTCACATCTGTCTCTAGAGCATTAATATTGTTCGGATCTTCACCCTGATTCATAAGATATGGAAGAAATATTGTAAAAGTCATCAGACAGTAGGAGAAGTCACGTGAGATGTTATAGATGAGCAGAAGATGAGGAGTCATGGAGGGTGAGGGGACTGACCACAAGAGCTTCACAGCCCTTCTACAGATTATAGGGAATATCTCCATCTACCTGATCATCCTGTGGAAGAAGAGGACGGGGACACCTCTCTGCTGCTGTTCTCTTACTGGATCTGACTGTAGGGAACACATACAGAGACTGAATTCATTCTTTACATACAAATAATGAGAGGACGTGTGTATATAGTCATGTCTATTACCTGCTGATGTGAGGGGCTGCTGATCCTCCATCATCACCTGATCCTTGTACTGATCCTTGTGTCCTTCTACATACTCCCACTCCTCCATGGAGAAATACACCGCCACGTCCTGACACCTTATAGGAACCTGACACACAATGATACAGTCATCACCCCGACCCCTCCAGTGGTGTTACTGTATAATGTCCCAGCATTCCCAGCAGTGTCACCTCTCCAGTCATCACCAGACCCCTCCATTACTGTATAATGTCCCAGCATTCCCAGCAGTGTCACCTCTCCAGTCATCACCAGACCCCTCCATTACTGTATAATGTCCCAGCATTCCCAGCAGTGTCACCTCTCCAGTCATCACCAGACCCCTCCATTACTGTATAATGTCCCAGCATTCCCAGCAGTGTCACCTCTCCAGTCATCACCAGACCCCTCCATTACTGTATAATGTCCCAGCATTCCCAGCAGTGTCACCTCTCCAGTCATCACCAGACCCCTCCATTACTGTATAATGTCCCAGCATTCCCAGCACTGTCACCTCTCCAGTCATCACCAGACCCCTCCATTACTGTATAATGTCCCAGCATTCCCAGCAGTGTCACCTCTCCAGTCATCACCAGATCCCTCCATTACTGTATAATGTCCCAGCAGTGTCACCTCTCCAGTCATCACCAGACCCCTCCATTACTGTATAATGTCCCAGCAGTGTCACCTCTCCAGTCATCACCAGACCCCTCCATTACTGTATAATGTCCCAGCAGTGTCACCTCTCCAGTCATCACCAGACCCCTCCATTACTGTATAATGTCCCAGCAGTGTCACCTCTCCAGTCATCACCAGACCCCTCCATTACTGTATAATGTCCCAGCATTCCCAGCAGTGTCACCTCTCCAGTCACTACCAGACCCCTCCATTACTGTATAATGTCCCAGCATTCCCAGCAGTGTCACCTCTCCAGTCATCACCAGACCCCTCCATTACTGTATAATGTCCCAGCAGTGTCACCTCTCCAGTCATCACCAGACCCCTCCATTACTGTATAATGTCCAAGCATTCCCAGCACTGTCACCTCTCCAGTCATCACCAGACCCCTCCATTACTGTATAATGTCCCAGCATTCCCAGCAGTGTCACCTCTCCAGTCATCACCAGACCCCTCCATTACTGTATAATGTCCCAGCATTCCCAGCAGTGTCACCTCTCCAGTCATCACCAGACCCCTCCATTACTATATAATGTCCCAGCATTCCCAGCAGTGTCACCTCTCCAGTCATCACCAGACCCCTCCATTACTGTATAATGTCCCAGCAGTGTCACCTCTCCAGTCATCACCAGACCCCTCCATTACTGTATAATGTCCCAGCAGTGTCACCTCTCCAGTCATCACCAGACCCCTCCATTACTGTATAATGTCCCAGCAGTGTCACCTCTCCAGTCATCACCAGACCCCTCCATTACTGTATAATGTCCCAGCATTCCCAGCAGTGTCACCTCTCCAGTCATCACCAGACCCCTCCATTACTGTATAATGTCCCAGCATTCCCAGCAGTGTCCCCTCTCCAGTCATCACCAGACCCCTCCATTACTGTATAATGTCCCAGCAGTGTCACCTCCCCAGTCATCACCAGACCCCTCCATTACTGTATAATGTCCCAGCATTCTCAGCAGTGTCACCTCTCCAGTCATCACCAGACCCCTCCATTACTGTATAATGTCCCAGCATTCCCAGCAGTGTCACCTCTCCAGTCATCACCAGACCCCTCCATTACTGTATAATGTCCCAGCATTCCCAGCAGTGTCACCTCTCCAGTCATCACCAGACCCCTCCATTACTGTATAATGTCCCAGCAGTGTCACCTCTCCAGTCATCACCAGACCCCTCCAGTACTGTATAATGTCCCAGCAGTGTCACCTCTCCAGTCATCACCAGACCCCTCCATTACTGTATAATGTCCCAGCATTCCCAGCAGTGTCACCTCTCCAGTCATCACCAGACCCCTCCATTACTGTATAATGTCCCAGCATTCCCAGCAGTGTCACCTCTCCAGTCATCACCAGACCCCTCCATTACTGTATAATGTCCCAGCAGTGTCACCTCTCCAGTCATCACCAGACCCCTCCATTACTGTATAATGTCCCAGCATTCCCAGCAGTGTCACCTCTCCAGTCATCACCAGACTCCTCCATTACTGTATAATGTCCCAGCATTCCCAGCAGTGTCACCTCTCCAGTCATCACCAGACCCCTCTATTACTATCTAATGTCCCAGCATTCCCAGCAGTGTCACCTCTCCAGTCATCACTAGACCCCTCCATTACTGTATAATGTCCCAGCATTCCCAGCAGTGTCACCTCTCCAGTCATCACCAGACTCCATTACTGTATAATGTCCCAGCAGTGTCACCTCTCCAGTCATCACTAGACCCCTCCATTACTGTATAATGTCCCAGCATTCCCAGCAGTGTCACCTCTCCAGTCATCACCAGACTCCATTACTGTATAATGTCCCAGCATTCCCAGCAGTGTCACCTCTCCAGTCATCACCAGACCCCTCCATTACTGTATAATGTCCCAGCAGTGTCACCTCTCCAGTCATCACCAGACCCCTCCATTACTGTATAATGTCCCAGCAGTGTCACCTCTCCAGTCATCACCAGACCCCTCCATTACTGTATAATGTCCCAGCATTCCCAGCAGGGTCACCTCTCCAGTCATCACCAGACCCCTCCATTACTGTATAATGTCCCAGCATTCCCAGCAGTGTCACCTCTCCAGTCATCACCAGACCCCTCCATTACTGTATAATGTCCCAGCAGTGTCACCTCTCCAGTCATCACCAGACCCCTCCATTACTGTATAATATCCCAGCAGTGTCACCTCTCCAGTCATCACCAGACCCCTCCATTACTGTATAATGTCCCAGCATTCCCAGCAGTGTCACCTCTCCAGTCATCACCAGACCCCTCCATTACTGTATAATGTCCCAGCATTCCCAGCAGTGTCACCTCTCCAGTCATCACCAGACCCCTCCATTACTGTATAATGTCCCAGCATTCCCAGCAGTGTCATCTCTCCAGTCATCACCAGACCCCTCCATTACTGTATAATGTCCCAGCAGTGTCACCTCTCCAGTCATCACCAGACCCCTCCATTACTGTATAATGTCCCAGCAGTGTCACCTCTCCAGTCATCACCAGACCCCTCCATTACTGTATAATGTCCCAGCAGTGTCACCTCTCCAGTCATCACCAGACCCCTCCATTACTGTATAATGTCCCAGCATTCCCAGCAGTGTCACCTCTCCAGTCATCACCAGACCCCTCCATTACTGTATAATGTCCCAGCATTCCCAGCAGTGTCACCTCTCCAGTCATCACCAGACCCTTCCATTACTGTATAATGTCCCAGCAGGGTCACCTCTCCAGTCATCACCAGACCCCTCCATTACTGTATAATGTCCCAGCATTCCCAGCAGTGTCACCTCTCCAGTCATCACCAGACCCCTCCATTACTGTATAATGTCCCAGCAGTGTCACCTCTCCAGTCATCACCAGACCCCTCCATTACTGTATAATGTCCCAGCATTCCCAGCAGTGTCACCTCTCCAGTCATCACCAGACCCCTCCATTACTGTATAATGTCCCAGCATTCCCAGCAGGGTCACCTCTCCAGTCAGCAGCTCCATCATCTTGTTGATCAGTTCTAGGATCTTCTGTTCATCCATTTCCTCATGTATCAGGGAGTGAGGTGGGGGCCCCGGGATTGGGCTCAGGGTTCTTCCCCATCCTTCACACACAGGGGCCCGACAGCGCCCACTAGAGGACTTCTTCACTACTGTGTAATCCTGTGTATGGAGAGACACATTAATATGACTACATACATTCCCAGAATCCCTCACCTCTCCAGTCATATCCATCTGTTATTACATAGATAAGAATGAGGTCATGTGACATCACTCCCAGAATCCCTCACCTCTCCAGTCATATCCATCTGTTATTACATAGATAAGAATGAGGTCATGTGACATCACTCCCAGAATCCCTCACCTCTCCAGTCATATCCATCTATTACATAGATAAGAATGAGGTCATGTGACATCACTCCCAGAATCCCTCACCTCTCCAGTCATATCATCTGTTATTACATAGATAAGAATGAGGTCATGTGACATCACTCCCAGAATCCCTCACCTCTCCAGTCATATCCATCTGTTATTACATAGATAAGAATGAGGTCATGTGACATCACTCCCAGAATCCCTCACCTCTCCAGTCATATCCATCTGTTATTACATAGATAAGAATGAGGTCATGTGACATCACTCCCAGAATCCCTCACCTCTCCAGTCATATCCATCTGTAATTACATAGATAAGAATGAGGTCATGTGACATCACTCCCAGAATCCCTCACCTCTCCAGTCATATCCATCTGTTATTACATAGATAAGAATGAGGTCATGTGACATCACTCCCAGAATCCCTCACCTCTCCAGTCATATCCATCTGTTATTACATAGATAAGAATGAGGTCATGTGACATCACTCCCAGAATCCCTCACCTCTCCAGTCATATCCATCTGTTATTATATAGATAAGAATGAGGTCATGTGACATCACTCCCAGAATCCCTCACCTCTCCAGTCATATCCATTTGTTATTACATAGATAAGAATGAGGTCATGTGACATCACTCCCAGAATCCCTCACCTCTCCAGTCATATCCATCTGTTATTATATAGGTAAGAATGAGGTCATGTGACATCACTCCCAGAATCCCTCACCTCTCCAGTCATATCCATCTGTTATTACATAGATAAGAATGAGGTCATGTGACATCACTCCCAGAATCCCTCACCTCTCCAGTAATATCCATCTGTAATTACATAGATAAGAATGAGGTCATGTGACATTACTCCCAGAATCCCTCACCTCTCCAGTCATATCCATCTGTTATTACATAGATAAGGAGGTCATGTGACATCACTCCCAGAATCCCTCACCTCTTCAGTCATATCCATCTGTTATTACATAGATAAGAATGAGGTCATGTGACATCACTCCCAGAATCCCTCACCTCTCCAGTCATATCCATCTGTTATTACATAGATAAGAATGAGGTCATGTGACATCACTCCCAGAATCCCTCACCTCTCCAGTCATATCCATCTGTTATTACATAGATAAGAATGAGGTCATGTGACATCACTCCCAGAATCCCTCACCTCTCCAGTCATATCCATCTGTTATTACATAGATAAGAATGAGGTCATGTGACATCACTCCCAGAATCCCTCACCTCTCCAGTAAGCCGGAAGAGTATCTGTAGGGTGAGGTCTATTATCCTGTCGGCCATCTTGTTGCTGTCTCTCTCCATGGTTGATGGGTCATCCAGGAGAATTCTCTTATATAGAAGATATCAGCAGAGGATTCTGGATTGGAAAAACCTGAAGGGAAGAAGAGGAGACGATGAGAAATGGCGGCTGCTAATAGAAACAACAACAGACGGAAAAAGGAAGAGAAAAATACACAGAAAGTTCTGGTTCTTGTGGTCTTCTTGCTTAAGTCATAAAACCTTGTGGACCTGAAGGGGTTAATAGTAATGTCCCCTCCCCCAGAGCTCCTGATATCACCACAACCGTATATACCTCCACCTGCAGACTGTACCAAAGCTGTGTGCTTACAGGACCTGTGATGATGTCACCGTCATGTGATCAGTCACATGGAGGAGGAGGAGTCACATGATCAGGGGCTGCTGCTCTAGGCTCATCTGCTCAGTGTATGCAGGACTCTGCTGTGCTGGTTGTGATCGCTGCTGGATGAGCTGAAGTTATGTGTATGCAGCAGAGCTGTGTGTGTGTGATGTGCGTGGTGCAGAGCTGTGTATGTGTGTGTTATATATGTCTGCAGCAGAGCTGTGTGTAATGTGCATGTAGCTGAGCTGTATGTGTACACAGTAGAGCTGTATATGTGTAATGTGCATGTAGCTGAGCTGTATGTGTACACAGTAGTGCTGTATATGTGTAATGTACATGTATCTGAGCTGTATGTGTACACAGTAGAGCTGTATATGTGTAATGTACATGTAGCTGAGCTGTATGTGTACACAGTAGTGCTGTATATGTGTAATGTACATGTAGCTGAGCTGTATGTGTACACAGTAGAGCTGTATATGTGTAATGTACATGTAGCTGAGCTGTATGTGTACACAGTAGAGCTGTATATGTGTAATGTACATGTAGCTGAGCTGTATGTGTACACAGTAGAGCTGTATATGTGTAATGTACATGTAGCTGAGCTGTATGTGTACACAGTAGAGCTGTATATGTGTAATGTACATGTAGCTGAGCTGTATGTGTACACAGAGCTGTATATGTGTACTGTGCATGTAGCTGAGCTGTATGTGTACACAGTAGAGCTGTATATGTGTAATGTACATGTAGCTGAGCTGTATGTGTACACAGTAGAGCTGTATATGTGTAATGTAGCTGAGCTGTATGTGTACACAGTAGAGCTGTATATGTGTAATGTACATGTAGCTGAGCTGTATGTGTACACAGTAGAGCTGTATATGTGTAATGTGTATGTAGCTGAGCTGTATGTGTACACAGTAGAGCTTTATATGTGTAATGTACATGTAGCTGAGCTGTATGTGTACACAGTAGAGCTTTATATGTGTAATGTACATGTAGCTGAGCTGTATGTGTACAGAGTAGAGCTGTATATGTGTAATGTACATGTAGCTGAGCTGTATGTGTACAGAGTAGAGCTGTATATGCGTAATGTACATGTAGCTGAGCTGTATGTGTACACAGTAGAGCTGTATATGCGTAATGTACATGTAGCTGAGCTGTATGTGTACACAGTAGAGCTGTATATGTGTAATGTGCATGTAGCTGAGCTGTATGTGTACACAGTAGAGCTGTATATGTGTAATGTACATGTAGCTGAGCTGTATGTGTACACAGTAGGGCTGTATATGTGTAATGTACATGTAGCTGAGCTGTATGTGTGTAATGTACATGTAGCTAAGCTGTATGTGTACACAGTAGAGCTGTATATGTGTAATGTACATGTAGCTGAGCTGTATGTGTACACAGTAGAGCTGTGTGTAATGTACATGTAGCTGAGCTGTATGTGTACACAGTAGAGCTGTATATGTGTAATGTACATGTAGCTGAGCTGTATGTGTACACAGTAGAGCTGTATATGTGTAATGTACATGTAGCTGAGCTGTATGTGTACACAGTAGAGCTGTATATGTGTAATGTGCATGTAGCTGAGCTGTATGTGTACACAGTAGAGCTGTATATGTGTAATGTACATGTAGCTGAGCTGTATGTGTACACAGTAGAGCTGTATATGTGTAATGTACATGTAGCTGAGCTGTATGTGTGTAATGTACATGTAGCTGAGCTGTATGTGTACACAGTAGAGCTGTATATATGTGTAATGTACATGTAGCTGAGCTGTATGTGTGTAATGTACATGTAGCTGAGCTGTATATGTGTAATGTACATGTAGCTGAGCTGTATGTGTACACAGTAGAGCTGTATATGTGTAATGTACATGTAGCTGAGCTGTATGTGTACACAGTAGAGCTGCATATGTGTAATGTACATGTAGCTGAGCTGTATGTGTACACAGTAGAGCTGTATATGTGTAATGTACATGTAGCTGAGCTGTATATGTACACAGTAGAGCTGTATATGTGTAATGTGCATGTAGCTGAGCTGTATGTGTACACAGTAGATCTGTGTGTAATGTACATGTAGCTGAGCTGTATGTGTACACAGTAGAGCTGTATATGTGTAATGTACATGTAGCTGAGCTGTATGTGTACACAGTAGAGCTGTATATGTGTAATGTACATGTAGCTGAGCTGTATGTGTACAGTATAGCTGTATATGTGTAATGTACATGTAGCTGAGCTGTGTGTACACAGTAGAGCTGTATATGTGTAATGTACATGTAGCTGAGCTGTATGTGTACACAGTAGAGCTGTATATGTGTAATGTACATGTAGCTGAGCTGTATGTGTACACAGTAGAGCTGTGTGTAATGTACATGTAGCTGAGCTGTATGTGTACACAGTAGTGCTGTATATGTGTAATGTACATGTAGCTGAGCTGTATGTGTACACAGTAGTGCTGTATATGTGTAATGTACATGTAGCTGAGCTGTATGTGTACACAGTAGAGCTGTATATGTGTAATGTACATGTAGCTGAGCTGTATATGTGTAATGTGCATGTAGCTGAGCTGTATGTGTACACAGTAGAGCTGTATATGTGTAATGTACATGTAGCTGAGCGGTATGTGTACACAGAGCTGTATATGTGTAATGTACATGTAGCTGAGCTGTATGTGTACACAGTAGAGCTGTATATGTGTAATGTACATGTAGCTGAGCTGTATGTGTACACAGTAGAGCTGTATATGTGTAATGTACATGTAGCTGAGCTGTATGTGTACACAGTAGAGCTGTATATGTGTAATGTGCATGTAGCTGAGCTGTATGTGTACACAGTAGAGCTGTATATGTGTAATGTACATGTAGCTGAGCTGTATGTGTACACAGAGCTGTATATGTGTAATGTACATGTAGCTGAGCTGTATGTGTACACAGTAGAGCTGTATATGTGTAATGTACATGTAGCTGAGCTGTATGTGTACACAGTAGAGCTGTATATGTGTAATGTGCATGTAGCTGAGCTGTATGTGTACACAGTAGAGCTGTATATGTGTAATGTACATGTAGCTGAGCTGTATGTGTACACAGTAGAGCTGTATATATGTGTAATGTACATGTAGCTGAGCTGTATGTGTGTAATGTACATGTAGCTGAGCTGTATGTGTACACAGTAGAGCTGTATATGCGTAATGTGCATGTAGCTGAGCTGTATGTGTACACAGTAGAGCTGTATATGTGTAATGTGCATGTAGCTGAGCTGTATGTGTACACAGTAGAGCTGTATATGTGTAATGTACATGTAGCTGAGCTGTATGTGTACACAGTAGAGCTGTATATATGTGTAATGTACATGTAGCTGAGCTGTATGTGTACAGAGTAGAGCTGTATATGTGTAATGTACATGTAGCTGAGCTGTATGTGTACACAGTAGAGCTGTATATGCGTAATGTACATGTAGCTGAGCTGTATGTGTACACAGTAGAGCTGTATATGTGTAATGTGCATGTAGCTGAGCTGTATGTGTACACAGTAGAGCTGTATATGTGTAATGTACATGTAGCTGAGCTGTATGTGTACACAGTAGAGCTGTATATATGTGTAATGTACATGTAGCTGAGCTGTATGTGTGTAATGTACATGTAGCTGAGCTGTATGTGTACACAGTAGAGCTGTATATGTGTAATGTACATGTAGCTGAGCTGTATGTGTACACAGTAGAGCTGTGTGTAATGTACATGTAGCTGAGCTGTATGTGTACACAGTAGAGCTGTATATGTGTAATGTACATGTAGCTGAGCTGTATGTGTACACAGTAGAGCTGTATATGTGTAATGTGCATGTAGCTGAGCTGTATGTGTACACAGTAGAGCTGTATATGTGTAATGCACATGTAGCTGAGCTGTATGTGTACACAGTAGAGCTATATATATGTGTAATGTACATGTAGCTGAGCTGTATGTGTGTAATGTACATGTAGCTGAGCTGTATGTGTACACAGTAGAGCTGTATATATGTGTAATGTACATGTAGCTGAGCTGTATGTGTGTAATGTACATGTAGCTGAGCTGTATATGTGTAATGTACATGTAGCTGAGCTGTATGTGTACACAGTAGAGCTGTATATGTGTAATGTACATGTAGCTGAGCTGTATGTGTACACAGTAGAGCTGCATATGTGTAATGTACATGTAGCTGAGCTGTATGTGTACACAGTAGAGCTGTATATGTGTAATGTGCATGTAGCTGAGCTGTATGTGTACACAGTAGATCTGTGTGTAATGTACATGTAGCTGAGCTGTATGTGTACACAGTAGAGCTGTATATGTGTAATGTACATGTAGCTGAGCTGTATGTGTACACAGTAGAGCTGTGTGTAATGTACATGTAGCTGAGCTGTATGTGTACACAGTAGAGCTGTATATGTGTAATGTGCATGTAGCTGAGCTGTATGTGTACACAGTAGAGCTGTATATGTGTAATGTGCATGTAGCTGAGCTGTATGTGTACACAGTAGAGCTGTATATGTGTAATGTGCATGTAGCTGAGCTGTATGTGTACACAGTAGAGCTGTATATGTGTAATGTACATGTAGCTGAGCTGTATGTACACAGTAGAGCTGTATATGTGTAATGTACATGTAGCTGAGCTGTATGTGTACACAGTAGAGCTGTATATGTGTAATGTACATGTAGCTGTGCTGTATGTGTACACAGTAGTGCTGTATATGTGTAATGTGCATGTAGCTGAGCTGTATGTGTACACAGTAGAGCTGTATGTGTAATGTACATGTAGCTGAGCTGTATGTGTACACAGTAGAGCTGTATATGTGTAATGTACATGTAGCTGAGCTGTATGTGTACACAGTAGAGCTGTATATGTGTAATGTACATGTAGCTGAGCTGTATGTGTACACAGTAGAGCTGTATATGTGTAATGTACATGTAGCTGAGCTGTATGTGTACACAGTAGAGCTGTATGTGTGTAATGTACATGTAGCTGAGCTGTATGTGTACACAGTAGAGCTGTATATGTGTAATGTACATGTAGCTGAGCTGTATGTGTACACAGTAGAGCTGTATATGTGTAATGTGCATGTAGCTGAGCTGTATGTGTACACAGTAAAGCTGTATATGTGTAATGTACATGTAGCTGAGCTGTATGTGTGTAATGTACATGTAGCTGAGCTGTATGTGTGTAATGTACATGTAGCTGAGCTGTATGTGTACACAGTAGAGCTGTATATGTGTAATGTACATGTAGCTGAGCTGTATGTGTACACAGTAGAGCTGTATATGTGTAATATACATATAGCTGAGCTGTATGTGTACACAGTAGAGCTGTATATGTGTAATGTGCATGTAGCTTAGCTGTATGTGTACACAGTAGAGCTGTATATATGTAATGTACATGTAGCTGAGCTGTATGTGTACACAGTAGAGCTGTATATGTGCAATGTACATGTAGCTGAGCTGTATGTGTACACAGTAGAGCTGTATATGTGTAATGTACATGTAGCTTAGCTGTACGTGTACACAGTAGAGCTGTATATGTGTAATGTGCATGTAGCTGAGCTGTATGTGTACACAGTAGAGCTGTATATGTGTTATGTACATGTAGCTGAGCTGTATGTGTACACAGTAAAGCTGTATATGTGTAATGTGCATGTAGCTGAGCTGTATGTGTACACAGTAGAGCTGTATATGTGTAATGTACATGTAGCTGAGCTGTATGTGTACACAGTAGAGCTGTATATGTGTAATGTGCATGTAGCTGAGCTGTATATGTACACAGTAGAGCTGTATATGTGTAATGTACATGTAGCTGAGCTGTATGTGTACACAGTAGAGCTGTATATGTGTAATGTACATGTAGCTGAGGTGTATGTGTACACAGTAGAGCTGTATATGTGTAATGTGCATGTAGCTGGGCTGTATGTGTACACAGTAGAGCTGTATATGTGTAATGTACATGTAGCTGAGCTGTATGTGTACACAGTAGAGCTGTATATGTGTAATGTACATGTAGCTGAGCTGTATGTGTACACAGTAGAGCTGTATATGTGTAATGTACATGTAGCTGAGCTGTATGTGTACACAGTAGAGCTGTATATGTGTAATGTACATGTAGCTGAGCTGTATGTGTACACAGTAGAGCTGTATATGTGTAATGTACATGTAGCTGAGCTGTATGTGTACACAGTAGAGCTGTATATGTGTAATGTACATGTAGCTGAGCTGTATGTGTACACAGTAGAGCTGTGTGTAATGTGCATGTAGCTGAGCTGTATGTGTACACAGTAGAGCTGTATATGTGTAATAAGCATGTAGCTGAGCTGTATGTGTACACAGTAGAGCTGTATATGTGTAATGTACATGTAGCTGAGCTGTATGTGTACACAGTAGAGCTGTATATGTGTAATGTACATGTAGCTGAGCTGTATGTGTACACAGTAAAGCTGTATATGTGTAATGTACATGTAGTTGAGCTGTATGTGTACACAGTAGAGCTGTATATGTGTAATGTACATGTAGCTGAGCTGTATGTGTACACAGTAGAGCTGTATATGTGTAATGTGCATGTAGCTGAGCTGTATGTGTGTAATGTACATGTAGCTGAGCTGTATGTGTACACAGTAGAGCTGTATATGTGTAATGTACATGTAGCTGAGCTGTATGTGTACACAGTAGAGCTGTATATGTGTAATGTGCATGTAGCTGAGCTGTATGTGTACACAGTAGAGCTGTATATGTGTAATGTACATGTAGCTGAGCTGTATGTGTACACAGTAGAGCTGTATATGTGTAATGTACATGTAGCTGAGCTGTATGTGTACACAGTAGAGCTGTATATGTGTAATGTACATGTAGCTGAGCTGTATGTGTACACAGTAGAGCTGTATATGTGTAATGTACATGTAGCTGAGCTGTATGTGTACACAGTAGAGCTGTATATGTGTAATGTACATGTAGCTGAGCTGTATGTGTACACAGTAGAGCTGTATATGTGTAATGTGCATATAGCTGAGCTGTATGTGTGTAATGTACATGTAGCTGAGCTGTATGTGTACACAGTAGAGCTGTATATGTGTAATGTACATGTAGCTGAGCTGTATGTGTACACAGTAGAGCTGTATATGTGTAATGTGCATGTAGCTGAGCTGTATGTGTACACAGTAGAGCTGTATATGTGTAATGTACATGTAGCTGAGCTGTATGTGTACACAGTAGAGCTGTATATGTGTAATGTACATGTAGCTGAGCTGTATGTGTACACAGTAGAGCTGTATATGTGTAATGTACATGTAGCTGAGCTGTATGTGTACACAGTAGAGCTGTATATGTGTAATGTGCATGTAGCTGAGCTGTATGTGTACACAGTAGAGCTGTATATGTGTAATGTGCATGTAGCTGAGCTGTATGTGTACACAGTAGAGCTGTATATGTGTAATGTACATGTAGCTGAGCTGTATGTGTACACAGTAGAGCTGTATATGTGTAATGTGCATGTAGCTGAGCTGTATGTGTACACAGTAGAGCTGTATATGTGTAATGTACATTCAGCTGAGCTGTATGTGTACTGACTGGACTTACCTGACCGATACACCTGAGACCGACCTCTCCAGAGACCCCTAGAAATGAAACCTGTTAACAAACATTCACAGTCGTACACTAAGTAGTGGATGAAATGTGCCCAAAAACCGCGACCGAGGGTCCGCCTTTAGAAGGCATAAAACAGTAAACTGTGCAGGTGAATAGAAAATGTTATTTAAGTCAAAGTACCAGATAAGTAAATAATATATCAGCCATTACTTTAGCCTGATTTGGTATGGATACTTAATAGCCGCCTAAGCTCTGGATAATCTGGGGAGGCACCTTGTGTCACGAGGCTGCAGACGCTGCCTCAATGCGAAAGGAATGACCAGAGATCGGCCTGCGGATCACCCCCCAAATTGTTGATTAACGTGCGAGTGTAGTAAACAAAATGACGTAGTCTGAGTTCCTGACTCAAATGGTAACAGAGGTGAAGCATCGGTCTTGTCCTTTAATACCGGTGCATTGCCATGGAATGAGATTTGCCATAGAATGAGATGGTCCGCCTCCATCACATCCTATTGGCTCTCTCTTGTCACGTGACATATTTAAACGTCACGCATCGATGCGCACAGCAGTGTCAGTTTGGCTATGACAGGGAGAGGATCTCCTCTCCCTGTGATAGCTGAAGCTGCACGGAGCTCTCATGGCCTCTGTGGCCCGACAGAAGTTCACACATGTACGCAGCTCATACGGCTGCCTCATATACATTTACTCTATTATTACATCCACAGCGCTATCGGGATCCCTATGCCCGATGGCGCTGTCATCAGTGTGCGTCCCCGCGAGCGCCCCACGCCCGCAGCTCCACTCCCCGTCCCCCGCAGCTGTATTCCCCGTCCCCCGCAGCTGTATTCCCCGTCCCCCGCAGCTGTATTCCCCGTCCCCCGCAGCTGTATTCCCCGTCCCCCGCAGCTGTATTCCCCGTCCCCCGCAGCTGTATTCCCCGTCCCCCGCAGCTGTATTCCCCGTCCCCCGCAGCTGTATTCCCCGTCCCCCGCAGCTGTATTCCCCGTCCCCCGCAGCTGTATTCCCCGTCCCCCGCAGCTGTATTCCCCGTCCCCCGCAGCTGTATTCCCCGTCCCCCGCAGCTGTATTCCCCGTCCCCCGCAGCTGTACTCCCCGTCGCCCGTAGCTCTACTCCCCGTCCCCCGTAGGTCTATTCCCAGTCCCCTGTTAACGCTCAGGGAGCGATCAACAGCGCTATGGGGATTCCTATGCCCAATGCCGCTGTCATCAGTGTGCGTCCCCGCGAGCGCCCCACGCCCGCAGCTGTACTCCCCGTCCCGTTAACGCTCAGGGAGCGGGGAACAGAAAATAGAGCATCGGGCGCAGGTAAAGTAGTACTGCGCATGCGCAGCACTACGCGAATAACTTTATCTGCGCCCGATGCTCTACTTTCTGTTCCCCGCTCCCTGAGCGTTAACGGGACGGGGAGTACAGCTGCGGGCGTGGGGCGCTCGGGGACACGCACACTGATGACAACGGCATCGGGATCCCGATAGCGCTGTGGATCAACAGTAAATGTATATGAGGCAGCCGTATGAGCTGCGTACATGTGTGAACTTCTGTCGGGCCACAGAGGCCATGAGAGCTCCGTACAGCTTCAGCTATCACAGGGAGAGGAGATCCTCTCCCTGTGATAGCCAAACTGACACTGCTGTGCGCATCGATGCGTGATGTTTAAATATGTCACGTGACAAGAGAGAGCCAATAGGATGTGATGGAGGCGGACCATCTCATTCTATGGCAAATCTCATTCCACGGATGCACCGGCATTAACTGTGACAGAACCGCCACCGAGGGTTATTAGATGGGAAATATCTTATCACTGTCCCCCCCACCTACGTTTTATTGGCTCTAATGTTAAGTTAGAAACACTCACCCTGCCATCTTAATTGTGACTTCAGCAGAGGTGCGGCTTTAGAAGTGACACATGAAAATTCCCCTGGCCGCAGGAATCCATAAAATGCCAAGAACTTTGCAACTTTAAAGTGTACCTCTCATGAAACAAACTTTTTATATATTAAAGATAAAGCCCTACTGAGCAACTTTTCAATTGCTTTTATTTAAAAATGTTCCCTCCTTTCATGTTTTTATTTAATTGTTTTACTTTAAAAACTCCTCCACTAGGGGTCTCCCTAGCAATCCTGTCAGCAAGCGTTTCGGACTGAGTCTGAAATCACTCTGCAGCCAGGACACATAGGAGCAGTCAGACAGGCAGGAGGGAGGACTGAGCACTGAGCTCCTTCACAAGCAGGGAGCGAACAGAGAGGATACATTCCCTCTTCTCTTTTTCTCATGTTCCTCTCCCCTCTGTCCACTTTCCACATGGCTAATTATATATGCACTGCTCATCTCGCTCTCCATGGACAACCTCCCCTGCATTGTGCTTTCAACTGAGCTACTGAAGAGCATATAAAAAAAAAGGTATTTTTAGGGGGTTTTAAAGCAAAATAAATGCAGGGATAGACTTGGAGTCAGGGACAGATGGGGTGGAGGAATAGGGAAAGTTTAGATGGTGATAGGTACTCTTTAATAACTAGACTAGATACATACAAAAAAGGCCTAGTATCCAACCAATCAACCATAGCTCTGAACATATCCCCTGAAATAGGTTGTCGTGAAGGAATCTTAGGAGAGCTATGTGAGTGCAGGCCCTTAAGGGCCAACATGATAGCTTGAACAGAAAGAATTGAAGGTCTATCTGGGAAAGACAAGGAAATGTAGTGTTGGAGCCCAGACAGATATGTTTTACCGGTATTATGGGATAGATGTAATGTCCAATGGCAAAAACCAATAAACGATAGGATGATGCTGATGTCAAAAGAAAATGGAATGTTGTGTAGATGAAGATAGGACCAGAAAGTGGTGATAGCTGTATCATATGCTCTCTTAGTGTTTTGTGCTAGCGAATCCCTGAAGAGATTGTTGGCAACTTGAGTACAATAGTTCAGTCCATCATTAACTCGTGAAGAGGAGGGGCCAGAGTATCAACTGGATCCGCGTAAGGCATAACCTGTGTGAAAAAGACGAAAATTAGCCCTGGACAGCGCGTCAGCTGCCACATTCTGATCCCCCGGTATATGGGAGCAAACAAAATTAAACTTGCACTTTAGTGATAGCCAAACCAGCTTTCTGACAAAACTCATAAGCTGCGCATTTCTAGACCGACCCTTATTCACAATCTGTACCGTAGCCTCAATGTCGCAAATAAACAAGACTGATTAAACCAACCATGTCCCCAGGCTGAGGCCGCTGCCACCATGGGATATATTTCGAAAAGAGCTGAGGTGTTCACAAAACCAGCCATGCTACGCACCTCCTGAGGCCAATGCCCTGCCGTCCAGTCCAGACAGCAGTGAACTTCACCGAGGAGGAGGCGTCAGTGAATACCCTGGGAGAATTACAAACATCGACCTGCTGTTCCAATCCCCAATATACCACATGATGAGATCTGCCATAGTGCTGGGTGGTATACCAGTTCATACCGAATACCAACATTTTTTCCCTGCTCGATATGAATTTTTCCCATACCGCAACACCGGTTGGGCCCCTCCCCCCCTCGAATGAACGAATTATGAGCTGCAGCACGCTGTCCCCACATCTGGGAACTAATCATATGTGACCCACGAGCGCTCCTTCTCTACACCCCCAAATCATATGTGACCTGTGAGCGCTCCTTCTCTACCACCCAAATCATATGTGACCCGCAAGCGCTCCTTCTCTACCCCCTCAATCATATGTGACCTGTGAGCGCTCATTCTCTACCCCCCCAAATCATATGTGACCTGCGAGCGCTCCTTCTCTACCCCCTCAATCATATGCGACCTGTGAGCGCTCATTCTCTACCCCCCCCCAAATCATATGTGACCTGCGAGCGCTCCTTCTCTACCCCCCAAATCATATGTGACCTCCGAGCGCTCCTTCTCTATCCCCCCAAATCATATGTGACCCGCAAGCGCTCTTTCTCTACCCCCTCAATCATATGTGACCTGCGAGCACTCCTTCTCTACCCCACCAATCATATGTGACCCACGAGCGCTCCTTCTCTACCCCCCCCAAATCATATGTGACCTGCGAGCGCTCCTTCTCTACCCCCCAAATCATGTGACCTCCGAGCGCTCCTTCTCTATCCCCCCAAATCATATGTGACCCGCAAGCGCTCTTTCTCTACCCCCCCAATCATATGTGACCCACGAGCGCTCCTTCTCTACCCCCCAATCATATGTGACCTGCGAGCGCTCCTTCTCTACCCCAAATCATGTGACCCACGAGCGCTCCTTCTCTACCCCCCCAATCATATGTGACCCACGAGCGCTCCTTCTCTACCCACCAATCATATGTGACCCGCGACCGCTCCTTCTCTACCCCCCCAATCATATGTGACCCGCGAGCGCTCCTTCTCTACACCCCCAAATCATATGTGACCTGTGAGCGCTCCTTCTCTACCTCCCAAATCATATGTGACCCGCAAGCGCTCCTTCTCTACCCCCTCAATCATATGTGACCTGCGAGCGCTCATTCTCTACCCCCCCAAATCATATGTGACCCGCAAGCGCTCCTTCTCTATCCCCTCAATCATATGCGACCTGCGAGCACTCCTCTTCCCCCCCAAATCATGTGACCCGGGAGCGCTCCTTCTCTACCCCCTCAATTATATGTGACCTGCGAGCGCTCAATCTCTACCCCCCCAAATCATATGTGACCCGCGAGCGCTCATTCTCGACTCCCCAAATCATATGTGACCCGCGAGCGCTCCTTCTCTACCCCCTCAATCATGTGACCTGCGAGCGCTCATTCTCGACTCCCCAAATCATATGTGACCCGCGAGCGCTCCTTCTCTACCCCCTCAATCATATGTGACCTGCGAGCGCTCCTTCTCTACCACCCAAATCATATGTGACCCACGAGCACTCCTCTACCCCCCCAATCATATGTGACCCGCGAGCGCTCCTTCTCTACCCGCCCAAATCATATGTGACCTGCGAGCGCTCATTCTCTACCCCCCCAAATCATATGTGAACTGCGAGCGCTCCTTCTCTACCCCCCAATCATATGTGACCTGCGAGCACTCCTTCTCTACCCCCCCAAATCATATGTGACCTGCGAGCGCTCCTTCTCTACCCCCCCCCCAATCATATGTGACCTGCGAGCGCTCCTTCTCTACCCCCCCCAATCATATGTGACCTGCGAGCGCTCCTTCTCTACCCCCCCCAAATCATATGTGACCTGCGAGCGCTCCTTCTCTACCCCCCCCCAATCATATGTGACCTGCGAGCGCTCCTTCTCTACCCCCCCCAATCATATGTGACCTGCGAGCGCTCCTTCTCTACCCCCCCCAATCATATGTGACCTGCGAGCGCTCCTTCTCTACCCCCTCCCCCCCAAAATCATATGTGACCTGCGAGCGCTCCTTCTCTACCCCCTCCCCCCCAAAATCATATGTGACCTGCGAGCGCTCTTTCTCCCACTCTCCCAATGAATTATCAGCCACTGTACTCTACTCTGTATTCCTGTGCCCGGGCTGCAAATATTAAAAAAACAAACTTTAGCTCACCTTCCTAAGTTCCCCCGTTGCCGGCCTCACTGTCCTCCACTGCGATCCTCTTGCTTCCTGGAGATGGGAACGTCACAGAGCCGGCAGCCTGTCACCGGCCGAGGCGGGGATCGTTCCCAACCCCGGGAAGCAAGAGGATCGCAGGCCGGCAATGGGGAACGTAGGAAGGTGAGCTAAAGCTTGTTTTTTTAATATTTGCAGCCCGGGCCCAGGAATATAGAGTACAGTACAGCACAGCGGCTGATAATTCATAGGGGGAGAAGGAGTGCTCGCAGGTCAGATATGATTTTGGGGGGGGGGGTGGGGTGTAGAGAAGGAGCGCTCAGCGGGATACCATTAAATACCGTGGAACCGCCATAACTTACAAAAATACTGTGATACACATTTTTGGTCATACCGTCCAGCACTAATCTGCCATGGCATTTGTGTCTAAAGTAATTCGACTGTTTTGAAAGTGTGACACTGTGCCCCCTGAATATAATACTGTCACACACTGTACCCCTGCATATAATACTGCCACACACTGTACCCCTGAATATAATACTGCCACGCACTGTACCCCTGAATATATTACTGCCACACACTGTACCCCTGAATATATTACTGCCACACACTGTACCCCTGCATATAATACTGCCACACACTGTACCCCTGAATATAATACTGCCACACACTGTACCCCTGAATATATTACTGCCACACACTGTACCCCTGAATATAATACTGCCACACACTGTACCCTCTGAATATAATCCTGCCACACACTGTACCCTCTGAATATAATACTGCCACACACTGTACCCCTGAATATAATCCTGCCACACACTGTACCCTCTGAAAATAATACTGCCACACACTGTACCCTGAATATAATACTTCCACACACTGTACCCCCTGCATTTAATACTGTCACACACTGTACCCCCTGCATTTAATACTGTCACACACTGTACCCCCTGCATTTAATACTGTCACACACTGTACCCTGTGAATATAATACTGCCACACACTGTATCCACTGAATATAATACTACCACACATTGTACCCACTGAATATAATACTACCACACACTGTACCCCCTGCATTTAATACTGTCACACACTGTACCCCTGAATATACTACCATACACCGCATACCCCTCACCCCATCTTATCAACCCCCCACCCCATGCTTGGTCAGCTTATCACCCCAATGCCCCCTCCCCTCCATCCTCAGTATTCTCATCACCCCACCCTCATTCTCATCATCAAACCCCCCCCAACCCCACTACCCACCCTTGGCTCTTCACCCCTGCGCTCCATATTATTCCCCTCCCCCCATCCTCGGTCTCATTATTGCACGCACCCCATCCTCAGACTCCTCATCATCATTATAGCACCCTCCTCCCTGTTGCACCCCCATCCCCCCGCACACACCCCTCATCATCATTGCCTTCCCACACCCCATCCTGGCTCTTCTCATTATCGCACCCCCCCCCACCCTCAGTCTCCTCATCATTCCATCCCCCCTCCTTCTCATTATCATCGTCATTGCACCCCCCCCCCACACTCCATCCTCAGTCTCCTCATCATTCCACCCCCCCCTCCCAGCACCCCCTCCTTCTCATCATCATCATCAATGCACACACCCCCACCTCATCCTCAGTCTACTCATCATTGCACCCCCCCCTCCTAGCACCCTCATCATCATCGCATCCCCCCCCCACACCCCATCCTCAGTCTCATCATTCCACCACCACCCCCCATCATCGCATTACCCCCCCTCAGTCTCCTCATCATTGCACCCTCCTCCTCATCATCATTGCATTCCCCCCCCCACACCCCATCCTCAGTCTCATCATTCCACCACCCCCCATCATCGCATTACCCCCCCCCAGTCTCCTCATCATTGCACCCTCCTCCTCATCATCATTGCATTCCCCCCCCCACACCCCATCCTCAGTCTCATCATTCCACCCCCCCCATCATCACATTACCCCCCCCCCCACCTCAGTCTCCTCATCATTGCACCACCCTCCTCCTCATCATCGCATCCCCCACTCAGTCTCCTCATCATTGCATCCCCTCCTCCTCCTCATCATTGCAATCCCAGAATCCCACCCCGGACCCTGACCTCGTTCTCCTGCTCATTAATATCACAGCACCCGATCCTCGGTCTCCTTACCTTCCTGGAGATCGGTGGTGCTGCTGTGTGAGGATGCGGAGAAGGCTGCTGCTCGTGTCACCCCCACTGCAACGCGGGGTCAGAGGCTATGGGGCCCGGTCGCGATTGCAACCCCTGCGACCTCTATAGCTACGCCACTGCCTACAGTCACCGTCCTCTGACATATAGACTATTATACAGATTTACTCATTTATCTCGGTTTTATCCAGACATATGTGAGTATTGTGGAATTATATGTTGTATTATGTTATATATAATTACTGTGCTAGGTGTTATTTATTGTCTTTTTTTTTTCAATTATATTTACTATGATTTATTTTTGCACTGAGCAGATTAGCCTGCAACAGCCCTGATCATGTGACTCCTCCCCTCCATGTGACTGATCACCTGACTGTGACATCATCGCAGGTCCTGTTAGTACACTTCCTGTATTGCTCTGAGGAAGGAGGTATGTAGATATATATATGTGTGTGTGTGTATATACAGATTGATATTTGTGTGTGTATACATAGATAGATATGTGTGCGTATATATATGAAAGGTTCAGATGATGTGTATGTATAACTATCCTACATGTTTGATCTTTGCCTCTGTAGTCATATTTACCCTACATTTCATGGCACTTTGCTTAATGCATAAGGTAAGTTGTTCAGTTCATTACGACTGGTTGCCATGACTACAAATATATATATATATATATATATATATATATATGCAAATCAAAAAATCTTGCAGTATCTTGTAATGCCTTTTTTACTGGACTAATTGAATTTTGTAGAGAAGCTTTCGAGATTCCTCCCTTTACAAGATACTGCAACATTTTTTGATTTGCATCCGCATCACTGGACTAATACGGCTCCTTGAATTTACTATATATATATATATATATATATATATATATATATTTATATACCAAAACAATGCAGCACTGCTTAACCAGTCCAATTTGCAAGTTGCCAGCGCCCCAAACCTGATCTCTCCCAGTCCTTCTCCAGACTTTTCTGCCCCCCAACCCCTGTGTCCTTCTCCGCCCCCCCTAAGTTCCCAAAGATCCCTCTGTTCTCCCCCTCAAGATCCCTAATTCCCCACTAGACCCCTCTGTTCTCCTCTTCAAATTCCCTAAGTCTTCCTAGACTCTTCCTTCTCAAGATGCCTAAACTCACCCAGATTCTTCAATCTGCCTCCAGACCCCTAACCCCCCCTAGCCTCCGTTATCCTCCTCAAGACACCTTAGTCCCCCCTAGACCCTTCTGTCCTGCTCCTGCACACTCCTCAGCCCCCACCAGACCTCTTTGTCCTCTTCCTCAGGATCCCTTAGTACCTCGGTTCATTTTGATTGGTTGCCATGACTATAAATAAATATATCCCATAACAATGCAGCACTGCTTTTCCAGTCCAATTTGCAAGTTGCCAGCGCCCCGAACCTGATCTCTGTGTGTATATATTATACACATCCCCCCAGTCCTTCTCCAGACTTTTCTGCCCCCCCATCCCGTGTCCTTCTCCCCCCCCCTAAGTTCCCCAAGATCCCTCTGTCCTCCCCCTCAAGATCCCAAAGTCCCCCCTAGACCCTTCTGTCCTGCTCCTGCACACTCCTCTGCCCTCACCAGACCTCTCTGTCCTCTTCCTCAAGATCCCTTAGTACCCCCCCCCCCAGACTCCTCTGTCCTCCTCCTCAGGATCCCTTAGTACCCCCTCAGACCCCTCTGTCCTCCACCTCAGGATCCCTTAGTACCCCCCCCCCCAGACCCCTCTGTCCTCCTCCTCAGGATCCCTTAGTACCCCCCCCCCCAGACCCCTCTGTCCTCCTCCTCAGGATCCCTTAGTACCCCCTCAGACCCCTCTGTCCTCCTCCTCAGGATCCCTTAGTACCCCCCCCCCAGACCCCTCTGTCCTCCTCCTCAGGATCCCTTAGTACCCCCCCCCCCTCTGTTCTCCTCTTCCCCTATAGCATTCCTTAATTGGTCTCCCCTTTTATCACTTCACCCCTTTTTGCGACCTTAAAAGTGCAATATTCCGCAGTCTCCCCCTACGCTCTATGTATTACAGACATTCAGCATTTATTGGTGACTGGTTTACTCTCCTTTATGTCACCTCCCTTATTCATAAACATGCTGGTGAAATTGTATCAGTGGGGCTCAGACAACTCCTCTTGTCATTCTTGGTCTTAATGATAATTAATAATCTTTTCTGCTTATATATATATATATATATATATATATATATATAACATTCCAGGTGACTTCTCCTACTGTCTGGTGAATTTTACAATATTTATTTTGCAGCTTATGAATCAGGGAGAAGATATGAACAATATGAATGTTCCAGAGACCTGTGTGAGCGGTAACGATCAGTATAAGGAAGACATTCCTACAGGGAAAGTTGTGAACTATATTAATGCTACAGACATAAAGGAAGAAGAAGAAGAGACAGATGTGAGTGGTGATAAGCGGTATAAGGAGGACATTCCTACAGGGAAAGGTTTGATCTATATTAATACTAAAGGCATAAAGGAAGAAGAAGAAGAGACAGATGTGAGCAGTGATGAGCAGTATAAGGAGGACATTCCTACAGGTAACAGTCTGATCTATATTAATGCTACAGACATCAAGGAAGAAGAAGAGACAGAGGTGAGCGGTGATAAGCAGTTTAAGGAGAAAATTTCTACAGAGAAAGATCTGATCTATATTAATCCTACAGACATAAAGGAAGACAAAAAAGAAAAGGACAATGGAAGCAGTGATGAGCAGTATAAGGAGGAAATTTCTACAGGAAAAGATTTGATCTATATTAATGCTACAGACCTAAAGGAAGAAGAAGATACAAATGTGAGGGGTAATGAGCAGTATAAGGACATTCCTACAGGGAGAGATCTGCTCTATATTAATGCTACAGACATAATAGTGAAAGAAGTAGAAGACACAGATGTGAGTGGTGATGATCAGTATAAGGAGGACATTCCTACAGGTAACCGCCCAGGTGAGTAGTAACCACTAAATGCAGAGAACAGATTCTACTCAGTCACTGGCTGTAATAATTGTGCATGAAATTTCTTAAACTGTTTGTTCTGTCAGTCTTTTCTGCTGTATGTTCCTCTATTTAGCCAAACCTGTGACTCGGTTATGGGAGATAACACATTTATAATATGGATGTAGAATATAGCTAGAATATAGACATGAAATATACCTATGTGCAGGACGTAAGGATCACGGTAGTAGGGGATGTGACCTTGACCTGGCCCGCAGGGACGAAGTAGAGAAATTATTAGAACTGTTGAGCCTGCCAAAAACCTAGTCACCCCCTTGATGAACCTAAACCCCAGAGATCCTCCACCGATAACCAAGAACCATTATAGATCTAATCCATTACACTCATGTTACCAAAATCTGCCAGCCGACAGAACTCTGAATCTGTAGCCTTGGAGGAGACAAAATGAATAAAATCCAGAGCCCTGGTCATGCAGTCACTCGCCTCTGGGGAGGGCATAAACCAGCCTGATTCAAGGGGATTAGCCCAGTGAGATGAGGGACGAGACAATTAGCCAAGATTTTAGAGAAAAGCTTCAAATCAACAATGAGTAGTCAAATCAACCTATTGCTGGAGTCCTTGCCCTTGGGGGTTTCAGAAATATGAGTTTGGAGAGCGTAAGGGGGTTAAGATGAGCCAGAGGAAAGAGCGTTGTAGAAAAGCTAATAGGGCTGCACGATATATTGCAAAGCAATCGAGTGGCAATTTTTGCGAATAACGATATAGCGATACGGCCCCCCGGGAAAACTTGCGATTATCTTCTCGGGCTGGCTCCTGTGTGCTGCTGCAGGTGGGGGCGGCTAGAGCAGATAAAAACAAATTAAAATACTAAGTTAGTGTTAGTGTAGAGTTGTAGTTGTAGAGTTGTAGTTTTACAACAGATGGAGGCACCCTGGTAGAGAAACACTGTGCTAAGTAAGAGCCGCTGGGAGAAACATAAAAAGAAAAACTTCTGCTCGCCTCCTCCCGATCCCTGCAGATGCCGTTCCCCTCCGTGCGGTACGATGTCTCCTCCATTCTCCATACAAGCAGAAGGACCTTTGCCTTTTCAGCCAATCACAGGTCGCAGCAGTGTCACGTGTCAAGCCAGTGATTGGCTGATGGGGAAAGGTCTTTTTCGGCTGTGAATACACTAGGTTTCCCAGATCTGTTGGGAGATTTGAAAACTGTCCGGAAAACCCAGTGCATTGCTGCAGTACAAAAAGCTACCTACAGGGGGATAATGTGACCGGTGGGGGGGGGGGGGGAAATGTGACACTGGGGGAATGTAACAAATGTAACAAGGGGGAGAATGTGACAGGGGGTGGAGAATGTCACGGACGGACGGGGGATTTGACCCTGGGGGGGAGAATGTGACAATGGGGGGAATGTAACCAGGGGGAGAATGTGACGGGGGGTGGAGAAAGTGACGGGTGGGGGGGGGGGGGGTAGGCTGGGAAATGTGACAGGGGGGTGAGAATGGGCCATGTGGTGGGGGGGGGGACGTGACATAGTAGGAGAATGTGGTGGTGGGGGGGGGGTGGAGATCGGAATGTGACGTGGGGGGGTGGGGGGAATGTGACGTGGGGAAAATGTGACTGAGGGAGGGGATTTTAAGTGGGGGGAGATTTTAAGTGAGGAGAATGTCTCTGATTAGGTAAATATTCAGTGCCCAAGGTACAGAGGACTCTCCGTGAGCCTACCCTTGACAAATCACCAGCCTGAACCACAGAAAATCACAGTACTTAATGTTTCAGAGGAAATGGTCAGTCCTGGATCAGCTGACTTCCTATGAACTGCAGGATACCATAATCCCATACCAGATCTCTCCTGATATCACCCAGACCACTCCCCTCCCAGCTCTATCTGTATACTGCAGCTGCTATCTCTTTGGAATCAGGGTATATAGTTGTTACTTACCTCTCCTTCTAGCTCTATCTGTATACTGCTGCAGTCTCTATGGGATCAGGCTATAGTTATATATCTTTCCTCCAGTGTTATCTGTATACTTCTGTTGCTATTACTATGAGATCTGGATATATAGGAGTTACACACATCACCTCCTGCTCTATCTGTATTCTGCTGTGAGATTAGGGAATATAGTTGTTATACACCTGCTTTTTTTTTTTTTAGTCTTAGCCATGATTTTGCAAAAATCGCTGCCAAAATGTTCCTATTTACCTGCCACTTTTACAGCAATTGCAGTAAACCATGTAAAAAAAAAAAATACAAAAAGCAGGGAAAATGCAACATATGAACACAGCCTAAAGACTTCATAAACACTGGGGTTTTGATTATAGGTCAAATAATTTTCCTCATCACAATAAAATGCATCAAAACTGCATGTAATGTGAACTGACCTCAACCGTCTTATGGGTCTTATCAGTTCACCTGGTTTATTCACCTCCAATTCCAGAGAGCCCATGGGACGGCACCTGCCACTGAAGACAGGAGTCCCAGGTATCTCATTAGGGTTCTGAAGGAGACCCCGCAAGGTACACAAAGAAATCTGTACCATCTGGTAATGCAGTCTTTTCAGGCTGTGAAAAGGGAAATTCTCATTTAGCAGAAATCCTAGAAAAGCTTTAATAGTGGAGGGAGTGAGATCAGACTTCTTCTAGTTGAATATCCACCCTGGTTTAGAAGGCACAAAAGGAAGAAAGGCAAAGCCTCGGAACAGCAATACATATATTGCAGCTAAACTAGTACTGTGCTGTAATCCCAGAGCTGTGGTATGGGGTGCTATACTTGTGGAATAAGCAGAGGACAACAAAGAGTAATCACGTAGCACTCTCCAGCCTTCTTTTCTTCTTGCTTTATTGTATTTTCAACTGTACAGAAACTGGATACAACGCTGGGAAAAGCAGGGAGGCAGACAAGGTGCGGGGGAGAAACAGCAAGGCAACAGAACGGTTTCGCGTCAGATGACGCTTCTTCCGGCCTCAGCAAGGTAACAGGTGAAACATGATTTAAATAGGCTCTGCACTAAGGCGGACCACTGTGAAGACAGATAATGTGGACAAACGCCAACGATAAAAGCGTCCACATATAGAATCACCATAAAACCAAATGACAAGTAGTTCATATGTATAGCTCGTGACTGTCGTTAAGTCCCATCACACCTAGTGCGTTAAGGCGACTTATCCAGGGTATTTCTTTCTTCATCAATATCTTATCACGCTCAATCCCCTGTCCATATGACTGCACTCTCTCTATACCTGCAAACTTTATTTTGGACAAATCATTATTGTGCACACTTCGCATGTGATCTATACATTTTGGGGCTCCCTTGCCTGTTCGCAAGCTGTAAAAATGTTCTCGTATGCGCTTGAACAGGTTCCTCTTAGTTTACCCTATATAATAAAAACCGCAAGTACAGACTATGCAATAAACAACATGTGTACTGCAGCACATAATGAACTGGCGAACCTGGATATCTACACCACCTAAATTAAAACATTCCTGCCCTAAATTATAGTTAGAGAAGGAACAACTCCTACATGGAAAATTGTCCATTCGCGCTACCTTATTTAACCAATCTGTTCCTTTTCCCTCATTTTTTCGGATACGTTTCTTAATAAAAGTACAAATTGTTGTGTTCCTTCTGTAAGTGATAATAGGGCAGTTCTTTGCTAAATCCGGATCGGATTCCAAGGTGTACCAATTTCTTTGTATCGCATTCCTTACTGTGTGATTCATGGGAGAGTTATGAAAACTAAAAACAAACCTCTCAGGCTGCACTCTGGCTTTTTTCTTTTTCCTCAGCTTTTGTTGTGTTTTATTCTGTACTCGCTCAAAGGCTGTATTGATAGTTTCTATTGGATATGCCCTCTCAAGCAGACGTACTTTCAGTTCCTCCACTTGTTTTTGAAAATGTCTATCATCACTATTTATTCTTCTTAAGCGGAGGAACTGACTGTACGGAATGCCTCGTTGTACATGCTTAGGATGTGAACTCCTGTAGTGCAGAAAAGAATTCTGCATAATCTCTTTCCTATAACCAGTTGTTTTAATTATGCCATTCTCTATCCAAATTCTGACGTCGAGAAAATCAAGTGTCTGCCCCCCAAATTGATGAGTAAAAGACATGTTTTGTTTATTTACATTTAGATCACTTACAAACTCTGTAAACAGATTGGCCGATCTGTCCCATATAACGAACACGTCGTTGATGTAACGGAGGTATCATTTGATCTAAGAAGGGGTTTCTATTCAGAAAAAAATATTTGCTCTCCAACATTGCCAAAACAATATTTGCGTAAGTGCAGGCTACTGGGGTACCCATCGCAGTACCCTGGCTTTGCACATACCAATGACATCCTTGTGTGAATGTGTTGTTAGTCAAAATAAACTGTACAGCTTCAGTGATACAGTGATAAACTCTCTAAACTGTCTAGTTTTTTCTGTTCCTCCCAGAAAAGTGTCCAGAGCCTGTACACCCACATCATGTGGGATGTGGTTATACAGGCTCTCGACATCTATGGACGCGAGTTGGTATGATTCCTTCCATTCAAATCCCTCCAGAGCTGTCAATAAATCTTCAGTGTTTTTTAAAAATGCTGGAATGCCTGGTAAAAGGGGTGCCACTAACCATTCAAGGTAAGAGTCTGTCGCGGACCCAATCCCCGCAACGATTGGTCGTCCTTGGGGCTAGGTCCAAGACTTGTGGACTTTTGGCAGAATATACCACTTCACTGGTTTTGGTGCAATAGGAATAAGTTGTTCAGCCATTTTTTCACCAATTAACCCCTCCTTTACATACTTGGTCAAAAAACTTCTCAGCTAACACATGATCTTGCCTGTCATATTATCAGGCAACCTAGTATATACCTCTGTATCAGAAAGTTGGTGCTGTACTTCTGCATCATATTGGGCTTTACTCCAAACCACAATAGACCCCCCCCCCCCTTATCTGCTTTTGATACTATTAACTGGGACTGATCCGATAACCAGGTAAGGGCAGATTTTTCGTTGTGTGTAATGTTAGCAATTTTTGGGGGGTAAATAAGTGCTTTTACGTCCCTTAGGATGGCCTTCTGGAACAGGTCAACAGCTCCTCCTGGAGCCATCGGAGAGTTAAAATTCGAAGGGTTACCCCCTCACTAGTAGGAGAGGGTGGAACAGGGAGCAATGACTTATTCTCCATTAATATCATTTTTATATAAATTTTCCATAGTGACTTATATAGGTCGATCTCAAATCGATCAAAGTGAAAATCTTCCATTAGTCCGTAATTTACACCTTTGGATAAGGCCGACAGACATGCATCTGATAATGGGACATCTGTTAAATTCATCACATTATTGACAGTTACTGTTTCTGCCAAGACACCGTCTTGCGTTTCTTCATTTTTTTCCCTTGTAGCGCCTCGTCTCTTCCTCCTTCCCCTTCTGGTCTTCCTTCTAAAGTGAAGGATGATATATTATCTGTTCAAGTAGATGGATTTCGTCTATTGGCGTCATCTAGATAACGTCTGCCGGTATCATCTGATGAACTGCTCTCAGATTCATTGGTTAACTAGACAGTTTTATGTTTGTTCTTTTTATTTTTTCCTTTTCTGCAGTACTGGGGCATCCTTGGTTTAGACCAAGTAAACAGACGACCCTCGTCAAAGTCTTTTTTATCACGCACATACTTATCTCTTTTAAGATGCCTTTATTTCATCTTGAAGTGTTGCCATTTTTTTCTCTAACCCCCTCATGAAAGTGGTAAATTTTTCTTCTGTCACTCTTGTGCGGAGTTCCGTCTTAGCTCTGCATAATTGCATTGTGATGACTTCATAGTCCTTGTCTCCCTCCCTGCTTTTCCCAGCATTGTATCCAGTTTTTGTACAGTTGAAAATACAACAAAGCTAGAAGAAAAGAAGGATGGTGAGTGCTACGTGATTACTCTTTGTTGTCCTGTGCCATTTTAGAAGGTCCTAGAACTTTGCCAGAATGAGCCAATTGTCCAAATAAGGTATGATTCTCACCATTTGGACACTGAGGACCACATACTCATTTATTGGGAAAACAACGGAAGCTGTCGAAATGCCAAATGGCAGAACTTTGAACTGGAGATGCTGAATGCAGCCGTGAATTTGTACCGCAAAACGAATATACTTCAGAAGAACCATCCTCAGATTCCTGAATAAATTTATAAGTAAGAAGAGATTCAAAATGGAGTGTTCTATAATGAGCCTCTGTTTCCCTGAAGGTTTGGGTACTAAGAAGACCAGGGAATATACCCTGTTGCCTAACTCCTGAGTGGAGACTGGTTCTAGGGCAGTTAGGGAATTTATTTCCTGTAATCCTTGAAAATCTTCTTTTTTGGAGACTGAAGAATGGGAGAGATCAGAAATATCTTGCGCAGAAGAGTATTCAGAGGTAGGGAATAGCCCTCCTCCACAATAGTCAATACCCACTGGTTGTTTATTAATTGTTTTCCAAGTGAGTAGGAAGAAGGAGAGGCGACTGCCTACAGGAAAAGACTGTATGTCAAAAGTCCAGTTTCTTGGAACTATCCTTAGATCCCTTAATGGCCTCTCTTCTTTGTTGCCTGGATCCATGTCTGGATCTTGGAGGCGAAAACTCCCTCCAAGAGGGCCTACGAGGGCTCTTGGGTTACAGCAATGACTTCCCCTTGAGATCTGAAAGATCCTCCATTAGGGTGTTTAAGTAAGGTCAGAATAGACGACCGGATGCATACAGGAGGTCACAAAGGTAGAACTTTGATGGGTTGTCCCCAGACCAAGAATGAAGCCAGAGCTCTCTTCTGCCAGCTGTAGAAAGAGCCATAGATCTTGCATCTAGGGTAAAGGGCTGGGAGGTTGTCTCAAAAAGGTATTCCATGGCCAATTTAACCTTCATAAAACTTCACCTATCATCTTTCTATACACCAGAGTCAATGTCATCTTGAATTTGAGAAAGCCATTTTCTGAGGGACATGGCCACATCATGAGAAGCTACTGCTACAGAATTGGACCCGGCAGCAATAGATTAGGCTCTTTTGAGTTCTACCTCATTACACCTATCAATTGATTTTTGAGGCTGAAACCATCTATAGCCATATCCACTTTGGGGCGGTTGATCCAGCTACTGGATTGTTCTTCAACCAGAGGATAAATCTCTTAGCCATTACCGGTGCTGTTTCCAGATTTTTCCATTCTCTCTTCATGAAATCATTACAGATCTCATCTAGTTTGAATGCCCTTGGCCTCCCAAAGGTGGATGACTATTCCTACAAACTTGCAGGCAAACAATCCCCCTGAGCCAACTTAATCAACTTCTGGGTCTTATCCGTAGGGAAAAAGACTTTAGATGTATCTTCTTTCCCCTCAGAAGACGTGGGATAAGCCTCATCCACTACTATGAGTTCATCCTTGGATAAAGTAATAGGCGAGGACTGTAAGGCCGTCTTTTTCCAAACAGATTGAGGGTTCTGTAGGGAGCTTTTGATATTTCTTAATGAGCCCTCCACAAAATCTTTTACCGAAAGATGTTGGATGAGTCCGTATCTATGGGAGGAGGGCGGCAAGCCTGGCATGAAGTATGTTCATACCTATCAGGATGTGGGGTATTGCGATTTCTACAGGTCAGATGCTTCTGTTTGGAGGTAGGTTTCCCTCCAGCAGAATCTCTGCTGCCACTATCCCTGAAAGACAAACTGTGGATCGAAAAATAAATACATGTATTAAAATTTGGTTGGCAAGAAGAGATCGGAGGGAAATGAACCCACATAAGCACGGTAAGATGCGCAGATCAAAAATAATAAGATACTACACCGTGTTTCATCAAGAAGACACACTATGACTTATTTTCAGGGGATGTCTTATTTTTATTATGGTATGGCACATCAAGTATAGTTCAACATTTCTCGTTTGCACCCTCCTTATATGCCAGTGTTTCCCAACCACTGCCTCCAGCAACTTGCTGGGAGTTTTGCAACAGCTGGAGGCACACTTTTTGGGAAACACTGTTACATGCCCGTTCTCTCCCTTCATATGCCCATTCCCCTCATTTTTATTCTTTCTCATATGCCCATCCCCCCTCCCCCATTATTTTAGGTTGAATATGAAATGAAGAAAAAATTAACAAAATTTCTCCTCCATTTCATGAACCATAACCCACCTGGCCTTTCCTTCCCATGCAGATGCACCATAGAGTACTAGGAGGAAGTGGCTTTAACTTCCTCCCAGTGCTAGGCAACCGCAGGGACTTGGGAGCCGCCGCCGCACACACTGATCAGTTGGGAAATGGGACCCGCCGCTGCTGCATGGTATCGGAACTTCCCTACGGTACCTGGGGCAGAAGAGTAGGGGTGGCCTTCATCATTAACTTTAATAAGCCACACCTACCACTGGCTTATTTTTGGGGGTATGGCATATATCGAGCAAATACATAGAACTCCTGGTGTGTCTTATTTTATGGGTATGTCTTATTTTCGGGGAAACACGGTGTATAATATATCTATATATAGATATATAAAACTCAATGGGGGACACGTATCATTATTTGTGTATGGTAGAAGCAGTTTACCCCTTTTCCCGAATTCTAAATTATGAGCAGAAGCGCTAAATTTATCAATCAAGCGCAATGAGCTTCATAAATTGCGGGTAAATATAGTAATCTCCTCAATCCACTATTTGGAAAATAGAATCGATTATTTAGAGCATCTTGCTACGTTAAGTCCAAGATGACTAATATTTGCGCAAAAAAAAACTGCTGTTGCGGCAAAATTTTTGGTGTAAAGGAAAAGTACGCTGTTAATAAATCCATGCGTACTATATATGGCACTCCAAGGTACCCTGATTCGGCCACATCTGGAGGACATGCTCTAGCATAACGTGCGCAAAAAAATACGCAAAAAAATGGCTTGCGCAAAAAAATACACACAAAACAGGGGTAAAATCTTTGATACATGTCCCCCAATGTGTGTATGTGTATATATGTATGTGTGTATGTTCCAGCATCACGTCCAAACGGCTAAAGATATTAACATGAAACTTGGCCACATGTTACTTATATGTCAACAACAAACATAGGATAGGTGATTTAACCCTTACTCACCCCCATTTGCCAGGGTCGGGGTTTTTGTTTAAAGTCCCATACAAGTCTATGGGAAATATATGTTACTGCATAACTTCCAAACGGCTGGAGATATTTCAATAATACTTAGTCACATGTTACTTATATGTCCACTTAAAATATAGGATAGTTAATTTAACCCTTAACTACCCCCATTTGTGAGGGTTGGGGTCTTTGTTTAAAGTCCCATGCAAATCAATGGGAAATGTATGTTCCCACATAACTTCCGTACGGCTGGAGATATTTCAATACCTGGTGCACATATTACGGGTCGGGATAGGAGGACGGGATAGGAGGACGGGATAGGAGGTCAAGATAGGAGGACAAGATGGTCGGGATAGGAGGTCGAGATAGGAGGTTGAAATATGAGGATGGGATATGAGGAAGGGATAGGAGGTCGGGATAGGAGGTAGGGATATGAGGAAGGGATAGGAGGTCAGAATAGGAGGTCGAGATAGGAGGAAGCGATAGGAGGACGGGATAGGAGGTCAAGATAGGAGGTCGAGATAGGAGGAAGGGATAGGAGGTCGGGATAGGAGGACGGAATAGGAGGTCGGGATATGGCAACAATATATGGGGATGGGATATGAAGTCGGAAGCTTCCTCCTTTGTTTATTTTCCTCCCCAACAAGGATTAGGAAGGAGAAACCGGGCAATGCCGGGTACTCAGTTAGTATGTGTGTATATACACAAACAAATTGTATAGCAGCATTACTTATCCAAATGATGTGTGGGTTACTTATATGTCCACTTAAAATATAGGATAGTTAATTTAACCCTTAACTACCCCCATTTGTGAGGGTTGGGGTCTTTGTTTAAAGTCCCATGCAAATCAATGGGAAATGTATGTTCCCACATAACTTCCAAACGGCTGGAGATATTTCAATACCTGGTCACATATTACGGGTCGGGATATGAGGACAGGATAGGAGGTCGAGATAGGAGAATGGGATAGGAGGTCAGCATAGGAGGTCGAGATAAGAGGTTGAAATATGAGGACGAGATATGAGGAAGGGATAGGAGGTCAGAATAGGAGGACGGGAATGGGATATGAAGTCGGAAGCTTCCTCCTTTGTTTATTTTCCTCCCCAACAAGGATTAGGAAGGAGAAACCGGGCAATGCCGGGTACTCAGTTATTGTGTGTGTGTGTGTATGTATATATATATATATATATATATATATATATATATATATACATATACACAAATTGTATAGCAGCATTACCTATCCAAATGATGTGTGGGTGCCAGCGGTCCAGACCCGATCACGGTCCACTAAATAGAGAACAGCTACGCAGCACTTCAAAGAATAGTGAAAAAACTGTGTTTTTTATTCAGCTCATGTCAAGCAGCGACGTTTCAATTAATCAGTAGAATCATTCTCAAGCATTCCCTGCTTGAGAATGATTCTATTGATGAATTGAAACATCGCTGCTTGACATGAGCTGAATAAAAAAGTGCTGCGTAGCTGTTCTCTCTATCTATCTATCTATCTATCTATCATATATATATTACAGTCGGCAAGGAGGAAAAGAAAATGACCATAGGAAAAAAATTATAATTTAAGGAGTAAATCTAAGGGTAAAAGCCTAGCATATAAACTAAAAGTTTGAATACAATACAGAGATCTGCAAAGAAGTCTCTGAGTCTCCGCCGCGAACTGGAAGCCGACACAAGTCATTTCAGGTACTGGTGGGCAGCACAGAGGGAGTCGGCAAGCGAATGACTATCTCCCGCCAAAAGGGCAACCACACAGGCAACACCTAAAAAAGGTTAGACCTGGAGGCAGCGTGGAGGGGGGGTACCAGTCCGGTGGGATACAAGGACAGGAAAAAAACTCGGTCACATGGTGGCAATGCTGCAGTGGGGGGATAACATTACTTCAGTAAATTCCTTTCACCCTACTATCCACCCACCCACTGCAGCATAGCCACACCAACTGAAGACCATGTGACTTATGACATTTTGTCAGATTTAAAAAATATAAATAAACCCATCCCATAATAATTCATTTGAAATAAAAAAAAACAAAAAACAGATTTGGTATTGCAGCCTACGGAATTGACCGATTTATTGAAATATGTTCATGGTCCTGCCGGGTGAATTGCATAAAATATATACCAAATGTCAGAATTGTGTGTATGTGTATGTGGAGGGGGAGGGGGGGGGGGTTTGTCGCATCAAATCCCAGGACAAAAAGCCAACAAAAAGTCCCATCTGCCCCAAATAGATAAAGATAAAACTTCAGATCGGGATGCAAAAAGTAATGCCCTGACACAGCCCCATATACGTAGGAAACTAAAAGAGGTATAAGGGTCAGAATATAGCAATTTATATCACTTCTTCATTATTTTTTGGGCTGTCATTTTTAAAAGTAGTAAACATAATGAAAACTATGCAAATTGGATATTGTTGTAACATCAATTTTGCTGCACAGTGAATGGCATAAAATATATCTACCTATCTACATAGATATGTATATAGATATGTACATATATATTACAGTATGTGTATGTATGTTTATATATAATAGTGTGGGTGTATATATATATATATCTTAATGTAAGTAAAATTGGTCCTTTAAAGGGGTATTCCGGGTTTATACATCTTATAAGATTATAGCAGGTGTCCCACCACTGGGGAACACCGCAATCTCTGTGCAGCCCACGGGGGCCTGCTCCAAGATTGTGGGGGTATCCAGCAGCAGGACCCCTGCGATAATCTTATCCCCTATCCTTTGGATAGGGGATAAGATGTATAAACCCGGAATACCCCTTTTAGGAAAACAAACTATCATATGGCCCTGTAGATGAAAAATGAAGTTATGTCTCTGAAAAGGAGAAAATAAAAAAAAATGTTAAAATTTTAATTTCCTGGGTCGTTAAGGTTATTACTTAAAAATAAAATATGTTTCATTCTTGGCAGATGACTGTACCAGGAGATCAGAGGAGAATCTTATATCTTCAGATTATAAAGCAGATGATGATATCACACAAGATACATATGAAGAACATTCCATTATCCCAGATACACCCTCAGCCCTTCACAGCCAAGATCTCTCATCTCATCCTGTTATACAAATCACATCTAATGATATATCACAGGGTTTCAAGGAGAAGGAGAAGCCATTTTCATGTACAGTATGTGGGAGATGTTTTACTGTGAAACCATCTCTTGTTAAACATCAAAGAATTCACACAGGAGAGAAACCATTTTCATGTCTAGAATGTGGGAGATGTTTTATTCAGAAATCAGATCTTGTTAAACATCAAAGAATTCACACCGGAGAGAAGCCATTTTCATGTTCAGAATGTGGTAAATGTTTTTCTTACAAATCAAATCTTATTCAACATAAAAAAATCCACACAGGAGAGAAGCCATTTTCATGTCCAGAATGTGGGAAATGTTTTGCTTCTAAATCACATCTTGTTATACATCAAAAAAGTCACAAAGGAGAGAAGCCATTTTCATGTGAAAAATGTGGAAAATGTTTTACTCAGAAATCATCTCTTGTCAGACATCATGTTAGTCACATACGGGAGAAGCCATTTTCATGTGAAAAATGTGGAAAATGTTTTACTCTGAATTCAGCTCTTGTTGAACATCAAAGAACTCACACAGGAGAGAAGCCATTTTCATGTTCAGAATGTGGGAAATGTTTTACTCTGAATTCAATTCTTGTTGAGCACCAAAGAACTCACACAGGAGAGAAGCCATTTTCATGTTCAGAATGCGGAAAATGTTTTACTCTGAAATCTGTTCTTGTCAAACATCAAAAAATTCACACAGGTGAAAAGCCATTTTTATGTTCAAAATGTGGGAAATGTTTTACCTATAAATCAAATCTTGTTAAACATAGAAAAGCTCACAAAAGACAAATGCCATTTTCATGTTCAGAATGTGGGAAATGTTTTAAATATAAATCACAAATTGTTGCACATCAAAGAATTCACACAGGAGAGAAACCATTTTCATGTTCAGAATGTGGAAAATTGTTTACTCTGAAATCAGGTCTTGATAAACATCAAATAACTCATACAGGAGAAAAGCCGTTTTCATGTGGAGAATGTGGGAAATGTTTTACTGAGAAATCATATCTTGTTGCACATGTAAGAATTCACACAGGGGAGAGACCATATTCATGTTCAGAATGTAGTAAATATTTTGCTCAGCAATCAATACTTATCAGACATCTAAGAATTCACACAGGAGAGAGGCCGTTTTCTTGTTCAGAATGTGGAAAACATTTTACTCAGAAACCACATCTTATTAAACATCAAATAACCCACACAGGAAAGAAGCCATTTTCATGTTCAGAATGTGGGAAATGTTTTACTGAGAAATCACCACTTATCAAACATCTAAGAATTCACACAGGAGAGAAGCCAATTGAGAGCAATAAATAATGCAGATAACACATCTATATATTATCCATGTACATAGGATATCTGACATTTATACATATATCATATACTGCATCTCCAAACTTGTTCCCAATTGTTAATAAAAGTTTTCTTTTAGAACGTAGTCACCGATCCAGCGATGTCATCACTATAGTTTACATGGTAGGAAAAGAGTGTGATATATGGTTGTGATATTCACTGCTCCTCATGGAGAAGACCCAACAGGCATAATCCATGGGGAGCTGCTACTGGAGACCCAAACACCTCAGAGAGAAGGGACTTATTCCAGTGATGAAGAATTCCAGGACATGACCAGATTAGAGACACAAAATCACTTCTATCTTCTGGCTTCTAGGACATTATTCTGATGGAAGAACTTTACACATTATAAAAAGTCCTATAGGTGTTGGGGAACATTTATAGACAATTGTTGGCCCCGGCTGTCATGGCGTACCATAGAAGATGAATGAATATCGCTCCATAGTGTATAATATCCAAGACAGAATAAATACAACATCTCTTACCACAGGTAGTTGTGCATCGTACACAACAATGGTGAGATTGTGTTTGGATGTAACAAGGGCCCTTCTGCAGCCTTTCTGCTCCAGAGAATAGGAAAACAAAGAACTGTACTTCATAAGACAACAGCGCTGACCGAACCCTCACAGTAGGATATACCGTATTTATCGGGGTATACCACGCACCGGCCTATAACACGCACCCTCATTTTACCAAGGATATTTGGGTAAAAAAAGTATTTTACCCAAATATCCATGGTAAAATGAGGGTGCGTGTGTGCGCGTGTATACCCCGATATACCCCCAGGAAAGGCAGGGGGAGAGAGGCCGTCGCTACCCGCTTCTCTCCCCCTGCCTTTCCTGGGGTCTAGAGCGCTGCTGCCGGCCCTTCTCTCCCCCTAGCTATCGGCGCCGCTGCCCGTTCTGTCCCCCTGACTATCGGTGCCGGTGCCCCATTGTCGGCGCCGATAGCCAGGGGGAGAGAAGGGGCAGCGGCACCGATTGCCGGCGCCGCTGCCCCATTGCCTCCCCCCATCCCCGGTGGCATAATTACCTGGTTCGGGTCCGTGCTGCTGCAGGCCTCCGGCGTGCGTCCCCGGCGTCGTTGCTATGCGCTGCGCGGCGCATGACGTCAGTGCGCCGCGCCGTGCCGTGCATAGCAACGACGCAGGGGACGCACGCCGGAGGCCTGCAGCAGCGCGGATCCGACCCAGGTAATTATGCCAATTATGGGATGGGGGGAGGCAACGGGGCAGCGGCGCCAGCAATGGGTGCCGCTGCCCCTTCTCTCCCCCTGGCTGTCGGCGCCGCTTCTCTCCCCCTGGCTATCGGTGCCGGCAATGGGGCGCCGGTACCGATAGTCAGGGGGACAGAACGGGCAGCGGCACCGATAGCCAGGGGGAGAGAAGGGCCGGCAGCAGGGCTCTAGACCCCAGGAAAGGCAGGGGGAGAGAAGCGGGCAGCGACGGCCTCTCTCCCCCTGCCTTTCCTGGGGGTGTATCGGCGTATAACACGCACATAGACTTTAGGCTAAAAATTTTTGCCTAAAAAGTGCGTGTTATACGCCGATAAATACGGTACTTCTCTATTACACAATCTTGCAATGCGTTTCCCACCTTAAAGGGGTACTCCGTTGCCCCAGCATTCTGAACATTTTGTTCCGAATGCTTGGATAAGGCAGTGGGGGTTGTAACATCACAGCCACGCCCCCTCGCGATGCCACGCCCCCTCAATGCAAGTCAACAGAAGGGGGCATGGGGTCCTGGCGTGGCCAAGACATCATGACCCCCGCCGCCTGCAGCCAGCATTCTAAACGAACGCTGGGTGCTGCACAGAGACCGCGGGGATCCCAGCTGCGGGACCCCCTGCGATCAGACATGTAATTATACACACAAATACAAACATATGCAGTAATCCCTCGAGATGCGATGGCCTCAACATACGTTATTTTCAACATACGATGGCCTCTCACAGCTAGTGAGTGCTAATTTGCATGGCGGCAGCGGCTGCCTAAACCCCTCACCCCATGGCAGAAGCGGCGTTAACCCCTCACCTCATGGCAGCGGCAGTGTAATCGCTGCCGCGGGGTGAGGGGTTAATGCCGCCGCTGCCATGGGGTGAGGGGTTAACTTAACCCTTCACCCCATGGCAGCGGCAGTGTTAACACCTCACGCAGCGGCAGCGATAAAACTGCCGCTGCCATGGGGTGAAGGGTCAAGTTAACCCCTCACCCTATGGCAGCGGTAGCGTTAACCCCCCTCTCTTAAGCGCAGCACAAATTCCCATCAGGCCTGGCACATAGCCCCACCAGGCCTGGCCCAAAGCCCCACCAGGCCTGGCCCAAAGCCCCACACGGCCTGGCTCAAAGCCCCACCAGGCCTGGCCCATAGCCCCACGAGGCCTGGCCCAAAGCCCCACCAGGCCTGGCCCAAAGCCCCACAAGGCCTGGCCCAAAGCCCAACCAGGCCTGGCCCATAGCCCCACCAGGCCTGGCCCAAAGCCCAACCAGGCCTGGCCCATAGCCCCACCAGGCCTGGCCCATAGCCCCACCAGGCCTGGCCCAAAGCCCCCACCTCGGTTTAATGCACCTTGTTCCCACAAGGACTAAATTATTTGGCTGCTTCAATACAATATTTGCGCCTTGGGATATCCGAAAATATTATTATCAGATGCTTATAATAGGGTGAAAAATAAAAAAACAATCAGAACTGGTGATGACAAAAGGAAAAAGTTGGTAAAAATTTGGCATGGCAGGCTGGAGCAATGGAGCACTGATAAAACTGATCAATGCTATGCTATGGAGCAACATTGTTCAGTGTATGCTATCTAATGATTACATGTAATAGTCTCCTACAGGGACTAAAAATTATGTAAATAAAATGTTGATAAAAGTGAATTAACCCCTTCCCTAATAAAAGTTGAGTAAACCCCCCCCCCACCTCATTTAACACCTTGTGAATGCCCCCATTCCCAAATCATTAACCTCTTGGGGACGCAGGGCGTATGCATACGCCGTTCATTCTCGATCCGTAAGGACTCAGAGCGTACCTGTACGCCCTGAGCATTTCGAGTCCCCGCTGCTTGCCAAGCGGGGACCGGACTGGGTTGACTGCTGTAATCATTCAACAGGCATCCCGGCACATTGCCGAGGGGGGTCCTGAGGTCCCCCCATATCGTGGATCACCACAAATTGTGGGTCAATTCAGACCGGCGATTTGCTGCGATTCCGTTCCCCGCCGCTCGCCGGGCGGGTATCAGAGCCGGATGCCTGCTGAAATCATTCAGCAGGCATCCCGGCACATCGCCGAGGAAGGTCCTGAGGACCCCTATATTGGCGATCGCCGCAGAGCGCTGGTAAATACTAGTGATCAACCGATTATCGGTTTGGCCGATAATCACGATTTTGGAAATTGGGCCAGAGACGACCGTCGCCGACGCTGCCCCATTGCCTCCCCCCATCCTCTACCCACATACCGCCGCCGCTGCCCCATTGCCTCCCCCATCCTCTGCCCACATACCACCACCGCTGCCCCATTGCCTCCCCCCCATCCTCTGCCCACATGCCGCTGCCCCATTGCCTCCCCCCATCCTCTGCCCACATACCGCCGCCGCCCCATCGCCTCCCCCCATCCCCGGTGTTATAATTACCTGTTCCCGGGGTCCGTGATCCTTCTGGCTCCTGCGCTGTTGCTGTGCGCTGCGCAATGACGAGTGACGTCCCCAACGCGACGTCACCGTCAGTGCACACAGTGACAGCGCAGGATGCTGACGGAGCCAGAAGTATCGCGGACCCCTGGGAACAGGTAATTATAACACCGGGGATTGGGGGAGGCGATGGGGCAACTGTGGTGGTTAGACCCCAGGACCCCAGTACAGGCAGGGGGAGAGAAGCGGGGGCGGCAATCTCTTGCCCGGCAAAAACCGCTGCAGTTCATTGATTTAAAGTGCCCGCTTTAAATCATTGATCTGCAACGGCTTCTGTCCCGCCGGGGGGTGTTTGAAATAGCCGATAACTTATACCGGAATTTCGGCCTGAAAGGTGACAGATTATCGGTATCGGCCCTAAAAAATCGATATCGGTCGATCCCTAGTAAATACGAACCGGCGATATATGTATATGCTATAATACATAATACTATTATACATGTATATACTATAATACATGTATATGCTATAATACTAGAATACATGTATATACTATAATACATGTATATACTATAATACTATAATACATGTATATGCTATAATACTATAATACATGTATATGCTATAATACTATAATACATGTATATACTAAAATACATGTAAATACTATTATACTATTATACATGTGTAACACTCACATTTCAGAAGACAGGAACCCTGGTGGATGTGGATCCATTGGACCTGTGTGGCAGATGACTAGGACCGTACCAGGAAGCGGAGTCTAAGGTGCCACTGGTTTTCACCAGAGCCTGCCGTAAAGCGGGATGGACTTGCTGTGGCAGGCGGCACCCAGGTCGCTACCCCTGGCATGGCTCGACCACACAGGTGGCTGAGGAGATGGGAGGCACAGGAGGGATAAGACAGCTCATAGGATAGCAGAAGGTCAGGGCAGGCGGAACAGTAGCATAGTCAGGAAGGTCACAAATGGTCAGTAGGCAGGCTGCAAGGAGCAAGGTCAGGTCACGGAGCAAAGGATCAGATACACGGCAAGGCAAAAACAGGAATGCTTTCTCTCATGCTCAAGACAACAAAGATCCGGCAGGGAAGTGAGGAGGGTGGAGGAATTTATCAATGAGCCACAGGTGAATTACACTAATGAGCGCACTGGTCCTTTAAATCTTAAAGCTCCAGCGTGCGTGCCCTAGGGGACGGGGACACATGTGCCGGAGCAGAGAGGCGGGGGCAGGAGAAACACCAGATGAGTGACAGACTGGGGCTTGCATGCGGGCGTGTCCCGCAATGCGAGTCCCAAACCTTTAAATCTTAAAGCTCCAGCGTGCGTCCTAGGGGACAGGGACACGCGTGTCAGAGCCGAGAGGCAGAGGTGGGGGCAGGAAAAGCACCAGGTGAGTGACGGACTGGGGCCCTGCCGGCAGCAGCAGGTAACGGGACCATGCGTGTGCGGCCGGAGCACATAACGTAACAGTACCCCCCCCCCTTCTCCCCTTGGTCTCCCCCTCCAGAAAACTCCTGGGAAGGTCACGGTCCAGGATATTCTCCTCAGGCCCCCAAGATCTCTCCTCAGGACCGTAACCCTCCCAGTCGTCCCAAAAAAATTGTTTACCTCTTACAGTTTTTGTAGCAAGAATCTCTTTAACCTTGAAGATGTCAGAAGAGCTGGAGACAGGTGTGGGGACAAGATTCTTCTAAGAAAACCGGTTTATGACAAGAGGCTTGAGGAGAGAAACGTGGAAGGAATGGGGAATAGTAGCAGGTAAACAGAGTTTATAGGAGACAGGATAGATTTTTTGTAGAATCTGGAAGGGACCAAGGTAGCGAGGACCGAACTTGTAACAGGGGATCTTGAAGTGAATGTACTTGGATGAAAGCCAAACCATGTCACCAGGAGAGAAGGACGGAGGAGGTCCTTTACTGTTAGGATTCGGCAGGCTGGAGGTGGATCCTCTGTGTCAGAGAGGGATTGGCGTGGACCGTGCCGGCGGACCGGTTCTAAGTTGCTACTGGTATTCACCAGAGCCTGCCGCAAAGCGGGATGGTCTTGCAGCGGCTGTAGCAACCAGGTCGTATCCACCGGCAACGGCTCAACCTCTCTGACTGCTGAGATAGGCGCGGTACAAGGGATTAGGCAAGAGCAAGGTCGGACGTAGCAGAAGGTCAGGGCAGGCAGCAAGGATCGTAGTCAGTGGCAACGGCAAGAGGTCTGGAACACTGGCTTGGGATACACAAGGAACGCTTTCACTGGCACAATGGCAACAAGATCCGGCAAGGAAGGGAAGGGGAAGTGAGGTTATATAGACAGGGAGCAGGTGGAGGCTAATTAGACTGATTGGGCCAGGCACCAATCATTGGTGCACTGGCCCTTTAAATTTTAAAGAGCCGGCGCGCGCGCGCCCTAGGGAGCAGGGCCGCGCGCGCCGGGACAGCACAGACGGGAACGAGTCAGGTAAGCGGGCCGGGATGCGAATCGCGAGCGGGCGCGTCCCGCATCGCGGATCGCATCACGGCTAGGGACATTATCGCAGCGCTCCCGGTCAGGGGGTCTGACCGGGGCGCTGCGAACAGGAGAACGCTGCGAGCGCTCCGGGGAGGAGCGGGAACCCGGAGCACTCGGCGTAACAGTACCCCCCCCTTGAGTCTCCCCCTCTTTTTGGAACCTGAAAATTTGTGAATTAGGTCCTTTTCGAGAATGTTATCCTCGGGTTCCCATGACCTCTCCTCAGGGCCGCAATTCTCCCAATCTACAAGAATTTTTTTATTTACCTCTGACCGTCTTAGACGCGAGAATTTCTTTAACCGAGAAGACATCTGAGGACCCGGAGACAGGAGTAGGAGCAACAACCTTTGGAGAGAAGCGGTTAAGGATAAGCGGTTTAAGGAGAGAGACATGAAAAGCGTTAGGAATACGGAGAGAAGGGGGAAGAAGGAGTTTGTAGGAGACAGGATTGATTTGGCACTTGATTTTAAAGGGTCCAAGATAACGTGATCCCTGTTTTTAACTGGGGACACGGAAGCGGATATACTTGGCGGAGAGCCACACTTTGTCTCCAGGAACAAAGACAGGAGGAGTTCTTCTTTTTTGTCGGCATGCTTCTTCATCCGGGATGAGGCCTGTATGACGGATTTTTGAGTCTCTTTCCAGATGGTGGAGAAGTCACGGGAAACCTCATCAACAGCGGACAAACCAGAAGGCGTGGGAGTGGGGAGGGGGGAAGAGGGTGAAGCTTGGCACGGGGCAGAGTGTTACCAGGACGGGGGCTATGAGGAGGAGACACAGCATAGTCCTGATAGGCCTTGGGGAGACCAGGTAAAGGAGGAGACACTGAGGTTTGACTGACGGGACTGGGAGCAGACGTGAGGCATTTTTTGTGGCAAGAAGCACCCCAGCTCTTGATCTCCCTGGTGATCCAGTCAAGGGTAGGAGAGTGGCGTTGGAGCCATGGCAGACCGAGGAGGACTTCAGAGGTGCAGTTGGGCAAAACAAAAAGTTCAATTTTTTCGTGATGCAGTCCAATGCTCATGAGCAGGGGTTCTGTGCGGTAACGCACAGTGCAGTCCAATTTTACTCCGTTGACCGAGGAAATGTAGAGCGGCTTGGCGAGACGGGTCACAGGGATGTTGAACTTATGAACAAAAGAGGCCAAAATAAAATTTCCCGCAGAACCAGAGTCCAAGAAGGCCATAGCTGAGAAGGAGGAGTTGGCAGAAGGAGAAATCCGTACGGGCACAGTGAGACGTGGAGAAGCAGACTTCAGACCAAGAGACGCCACTCCCACGTGAGCTGGGTGCGTGCGTTTCCCAGACGTGGAGGATGAATAGGGCAATCCACCAAGAAATGTTCGGTACTAGTGCAGTACAGACATAAATTTTTATCTCTGCGGCGAGTCCTCTCTTCATGGGTCAGGCGAGACCGATCCACTTGCATAGCCTTCTCGGCGGGAGGCACAGGGGTAGATTGCAAAGGATACTGTGAGAGAGGTGCCCAGAGATCAAGGTCTTTTTCCTGGCGGAGCTCCTGGTGTCTTTCAGAAAAACGCATGTCAATGCGGGTGGCCAAATGGATAAGTTCATGCAGGTTGGCAGGAATTTCTCGTGCGGCCAGCACATCTTTGATGTTACTGGATAGGCCTTTTTTAAAGGTCGCGCAGAGGGTCTCGTTGTTCCAAGATAATTCAGAGGTGAGGGTACGAAATTGGATGGCGTATTCGCCTACAGAAGAATCTCCCTGAACCAGGTTCAGCAAGGCAGTTTCGGCAGAAGAAGCTCTGGCTGGTTCCTTGAAGACACTGCGAACCTCAGCGAAGAAGGACTGTACAGTGGCGGTGACAGGATCATCGCGGTCCCAGAACGGTGTGGCCCATGACAGGGCCTTTCCAGACAGGAGACTAACCACGAAAGCCACCTTCGACCGTTCTGTAGGAAATTGGTGCGACAACATCTCCAAATGTAGGGAACATTGTGACAGTAAACCATGGCAGAGTCTAGAGTCCCCATCAAATTTGTCTGGCAGGGACAAGCTGTGGTTAGGAGCGGCCGCTCGCTGCGGAGGAGGCGCAGAAGCCAGCGGAGGAGATGGTTGCTGCTGTAGCTGTGACTGAAGTTGCTGTAGCATGGCGGTCAAGTGCGAAAGCTGGTGACCTTGTTGGGCGATCAGTCGGGATTGCTGGGTGACCACCGTGGACATGACCGGATCTACTGTTAGGATTCGGCAGGCTGGAGGTGGATCCTCTGTGTCAGAGAGGGATTGGCGTGGACCGTGCTGGCGGACCGGTTCTAAGTTGCTACTGGTATTCACCAGAGCCCGCCGCAAAGCGGGATGGTCTTGCAGCGGCGGTAGCAACCAGGTCGTATCCACCGGCAACGGCTCAACCTCTCTGACTGCTGAGATAGGCGTGGTACAAGGGATTAGGCAAGAGCAAGGTCGGACGTAGCAGAAGGTCAGGGCAGGCAGCAAGGATCGTAGTCAGGGGCAACGGCAAGAGGTCTGGAACACTGGCTTGGGATACACAAGGAACGCTTTCACTGGCACAATGGCAACAAGATCCGGCAAGGAAGGGAAGGGGAAGTGAGGTTATATAGACAGGGAGCAGGCGGAGGCTAATTAGACTGATTGGGCCAGGCATCAATCATTGGTGCACTGGCCCTTTAAATCTTAAAGAGCAGGCGCGCGTGCACCCTAGGGAGCGGGGCCGCGTGCCGGGACAGCACAGACGGGAACGAGTCAGGTAAGCGGGCCGGGATGTGAATCACGAGCGGGCGCGTCCCGCATCGCGGATCGCATCACGGCTAGGGACATTATCGCAGCGCTCCCGGTCAGTGGGTCTGACCGGGGCGCTGCGAACAGGAGAACGCTGCGAGCGCTCCGGGGAGGAGTGGGAACCCAGAGCGCTCAGCGTAACATTTACATTTATCCGCTTTCGCCTTCATGCGTGAAGAAGCCTGGGATAACGACTGTCGGGTTTGTTGCCAGATGGTAGAGAAGTCACGGACCAGCTCATCAACAGCAGGTACACCGGAGGAAACTGAGAGAGGAAAAGGAGGATGGAGATGGAGTCCGTAGACAACAAAAAAGGGGGACGACCTCGTGGACTCGATTTGATTAACCCTCTCCACCTGAACGTTGGACTGAGGGTGGTAGGCCAAGGTGAAGTCCAGATTGATGTCCAGACAGTTACAAAGGGCTCCCCAGAATTTAGAGACAAACTGCAAACTTCGATCAGAAACGATATGCTGAGGAAGACCATATAAACGAAAGACATGCAACAAGAAGTACTTTGCCAGCTGCAGGGCAGAAGGAAGACCTGGTAGAGGAATGAAATTAGCCATCTTGGAAAACCGATCTACAGTTACCCAGATGACAGTGTTATTATAAGATGGTGGCAAATCGGTGATGAAATCCATGGCGATATGGGACCAGGGAGTGTCTGGAATGGGTAAAGGCTAGAAAAGTTCTGCAGGTCTCTGTCGAGGAGTTCTGTTACGGGCACAAGTTTCACAGGAAAGAACAAAATCATAAACATCATGTTCAAGATGGGGCCACCAGTAGTGTCGGGAGATAAAAAGTAGTCTTGTGTATTCCAAGATGTCCTGCTGTCAAGGAAGAATTACCCCATTTCAGGACCTTGCGTCTCAATCTGGCAGGCACAAAGGATTTTCCCGGAGGAGCTTGCTGAATCTCTGCAGGAGCGCCAGGAATCAAACGGTCAGGAGGAATAATATGCCTAGGCATGGAGTCCAAACCAATGACGTCAGAGGACCCGGAGAGAGCATCAGCCCTGATGTTCTTGTCTGCTAGACGGAAGTGAATGAAGAAGCTGAACCTAGAAAAAAACAGTGACCACCTTGCCTGGCGAGAGTTCAAACGCTGAGCAGACTGAAGGTATAGAAGATTCTTATGGTCGGAGTAGATGCTGACCGGATGAGAAGAACCTTCCAATAAATGTCGCCATTCCTCCAAAGCTAGCTTTATAGCGAGGAGTTCACAATTTCCAAAGGAGTAATTCCTTTCAGCAGGAGAGATGGTCTTGGAGAAGAACCCACAAGTAACAGTCTTGCCCTTGGCATTTTTCTAAGTAAGAACGGCACCCTCTCCAATAGATGAGGCATAAACCTCCAAAGCAAAGGTCCTCTCCGGATCAGGTCTTGTAAGCACGGGAGCAGAGGCAAACGCAGACTTTAAATGGGAGAAGGCGTCTCCAGCCTCTTGAGGCCAAGATTTAGGATTAGAAGCCTTCTTAGTGAGAGCCACAATTGGAGCAACCAAGGATGAAAAATGTGGGATAAATTGGCAATAATAGTTTGCGAATCCCAAAAAGCGTAGCCCCGAGGGACGAGGCCAATCCAATACTGCAGACACTTTATCTGGATCCATCTGCAGGCCATGATGAGAGACAATGTAGCCAATAAATGGAAGACTAGATTTCTTGAACAGGCATTTCTCCAGTTTGGCGTAGAGATGATTCTTCCGTAGTTGCTGAAGAACCAGACGAACATGAGTACGATGCTCTTCTAAGTTGGAAGAGAAGATCAGGATGTCATCTAGGTATATAACAATGCAGGTGTAGAGAAGATCACGGAAGATATATTTGACAAACTCTTGAAAAACGGCTGGAGCATTGCAGAGACCAAAAGGCATTATGAGAGACTCAAAATGTCCGTCACGAGTATTGAAGGTCGTTTTCCATTCATCTCCCTTGCGGATACGAATGAGGTTATACGCTCCACGTAAGTCCAACTTGGAGAAGACCTTGGCACCACGTAGATGGTCAAAAAGTTCTGGGATAAGAGGTAGAGGGTAATGGTTCTTGACCGTGATTTTGTTAAGTCCCCTGTAGGCAATGCATAGACAGAGTGAGCCATCCTTCTTCCCTATGAAGAAGAAACCAGCTCCAGCAGGAGAAGAGGACTTAGGGATAAATTCCTTTTGGAGATTCTCCTGGATTTATTCAGCCATGGCTTTGCTCTCAGGAACCGAAAAAAGGGTATATCCTTCCACGAGGAGGAGTGGTACCAGGCAGAAGATCTATAGGGCAGTCGTAAGGATGATGTGGAGTCAGAGACTCAGCTTGTTTCTTGCAGAAAACATCAGAGAAATCTTGGTAAGGTGGTGGCAAGCCAGGTAAAGGAGGAGGACGAGAAACAATTTTAGACTGAACTGATTGGAGGCAAAGATTTCGAAAGGATTATCCCCAACAAATAATCTCTCCAGTTCTCCGATCCAGTTGCGGAGAATGGCTTTGCAGCCAAGGAAGGCCAAGAAGAATCTCTGAAGTACAGTGTGGCAGAACATAGGATTCAATCTTTGGCACACAAGGCCTCCTCATTCCATGCAAGTCCAGAGGCATTGAACCTCGTAGTCACCACCTGAAGAATTCCCTTGACAGAGGTTCAGCAAAGCCATCTCAGCAGAAGAGGCACATGTGGGTTCCTCAAAGACACTGCGAAATTCTGCCAAGAAGGCTTACAAATTGGAGGATACTTGATCACCACGGTCCCAAAGGGGTGTAGCCAGGCCAGGGCTTTTCCGGACAGTAGACTAATGACAAAGGCCACCTTAGCATGATCCGGAAACTGTTCAGACATGAGCTCCAAGTGCATGGAGCACTGTGTAAGGAAGACTCTGCATGACTTGGAATCCCCATCATACTTGGAATGTAATGGCAGATGTAGCTGGGAGCCAGAAGACACTGCAGGAACCGGTGGTGGGAGTTGGCCAGGTTGCAGTACCTGCTGCTGTTGTAAGGCCAAAAGCTGTTGCTGTAGCAGAAAGTTGCTGCGCCTGTCGGGCCAACTGCTGTGACTGATGTACTACAATGGAGGGAAGATCTGCGACTTAAGGCAGGGGTACCTCAGCGGGGTCCATGGTCGAATCTTACTGTAACACTCACGTTTCAGAAGACAGGAACCCTGGTGGATGAGGTTCTGCTGGACCTATGTGACAGATTACTCGGATCCTACCAGGGAGCGGAGTCTAAGGTGCCACTGGCTTTCACCAGAGCTCGCCTCAGAGCGGGATGGACTTGCTGTGGCAGGTGGCACCCAGGTCGCTACCCCTGGCACGGCTCGATCACACAGGCGGCTGATGAGATGCGAGGCACAGGAGGGATAAGACAGCTCGTACTCAGGATAGCAGGAGGTCAGGGCCGGTGATACAGTAGTGTAGTTAGGAACATAGAAAATGGTCAGTAAGTAGGCGGCAAGGCGCAAGGTCAGGTCACGGAGCAAAGGATCAGATACATGGCAAGGCAATAACAGGAATGCTTTCTCTCAGGCTTAAGGCAACAAAGATCAGGCAGGGAAGTGAGGAGGGTGGAGGAATTTATCAATGAGCCACAGGTAAATTACACTAATGAGCGCACTGGCCCTTTAAATCTTAAAGCTCCAGTGTGCGTGCCCTAGGGGACGGGGACACACGTGCCGGAGCAGAGAGGCAGAGGCGGGGGCAGGAGAAACACCAGATGACTGACAGACTGGGACTTGCATGCAGGCAGGTAATGGGGCCATGCGCTCACGGCCAGCGTGTGCGGCCGGAGCGCATAACGTAACAGCAGGTATATACTATAATACATGTATATGATATAATATTACAATACATGTATATACTACAATACTATAATACATGTATATACTATAATACTATAATACATGTATATACTATAATACCTGTATATACTATAATACATGTATATACTATAATACATGTATATGCTATAATACATGTATATGCTATAATACATGTATATGATATAATACTATAATACATGTATATACTATAATACAGACATTTAGTGTATTTTGTCCTGTTATTGTCGGTGTCCATACATCTTCTTATCCACATAGACACCTACAGTCACCGTCCTCTGACATATACACTATAATACATGTATATACTGTAATACTATAATACATGTATATACTATAATACTATAATACATGTATATGCTATAATACTATATTACATGTATATCCTATAATACTATAATACATGTATATACTATAATACTATAATACATGTATATACTATAATACATGTATATACTATAATACTATAATACATGTATATACTATAATACTATAATACATGTATATGCTATAATACATGTATATACTATAATACTATAATACATGTATATACTATAATACTATAATACATGTATATACTATAATACTATAATACATGTATATACTATAATACTATAATACATGTATATACTATAATACATGTATATACTATAATACTATAACACATGTATATACTATAATACTATAATACATGTATATACTATAATACTATAATACATGTATATACTATAATACTATAATACATGTATATACTATAATACTATAATACATGTATATACTATAACACTATAATACATGTATATACTATAATACTATAATACATGTATATACTATAATACTATAATACATGTATATACTATAATACTATAATACATGTATATACTATAATACTATAATACATGTATATACTATAATACATGTATATACTATAATACTATAATACATGTATATACTATAATACTATAATACATGTATATACTATAATACTATAATACCTGTATACACTATAATACTATAATACATGTATATACTATAATACTATAATACATGTATATACTATAATACATGTATATACTATAATACTATAATACATGTATATACTATAATACAGACATTTAGTGTATTTTGTCCTGTTATTGTCGGTGTCCATACATCTTCTTATCCACATAGACACCTACAGTCACCGTCCTCTGACATATACACTATAATACATATATATACTATAATACATGTATATACTATAATACTATAATACATGTACCGTATATACTCGAGTATAGGGCGAGTTTTTCAGCACGATTTTTCGTGCTGAAAACACCCCCCCTCGGCTTATACTCGAGTGAACTCCCCCACCCGCAGTGGTCTTCAACCTGCGGACCTCCAGAGGTTTCAAAACTACAACTCCCAGCAAGCCCGGGCAGCCATCGGCTGACCGGGCTTGCTGGGAGTTGTAGTTTTGAAACCTCCGGAGGTCCGCAGGTTGAAGACCACTGCGGCCTTCAACATCATCCAGCCCCCTCTCACCCCCTTTAGTTCTGAGTACTCACCTCCGCTCGGCGCTGGTCCGGTCCTGCAGGACTGTCCGGTGAGGAGGTGGTCCGGTGGGATACTGGTTTCGGGCTGCTATCTTCACCGGGGAGGCCTCTTCTAAGCGCTTCGGGCCCGGCCTCAGAATAGTCACGTTGCCGTGACAACGACGCATAGGTGCTTCTGCGTCATTGTCAAGGCAACGGCTCTATTCCGGGCCGGAAGCGCGGAGAAGAGGCGCCCCCGGTGAAGATAGCAGCCCGGAACCACTATCCCACCGGACCACCTCCCCACCGGACCACCTCCTCACCGGACAGCCCTGCAGGACCGGACCAGCGCCGAGCGGAGGTGAGTACTCAGAACTAAAGGGGGGTGAGAGGGGGCTGGATGATGTTGAAGGCCGCAGTGGTCTTCAACCTGCGGACCTCCGGAGGTCTCAAAACTACAACTCCCAGCAAGCCCGGACAGCCGATGGCTGCCCGGGCTTGCTGGGAGTTGTAGTTTTGAAACCTCTGGAGGTCCGCAGGTTGAAGACCACTGAGGGCGAATGATGAGAAGAGGATGATGAAGGGGGGGTGTGGGGATGATGAAGGGGGGTGGGGATGATGAAGGGGGGGGGTGTGGGATGATAAGGGGATGATGAAGGGGGGATGTGCGGGATGATAAGGGGATGATGAAGGGGGGATGTGTGGGATGATGACAAGGGGATGATGAAGGGGGGGGTGTGGGATGATAAGGGGATGATGAAGGGGGGATGTGCGGGATGATAAGGGGATGATGAAGGGGGGATGTGTGGGATGATAAGGGGATGATGAAGGGGGGATGTGCGGGATGATAAGGGGATGATGAAGGGGGGATGTGCGGGATGATAAGGGGATGATGAAGGGGGGATGTGTGGGATGATAAGGGGATGATGAAGGGGGGATGTGCGGGATGATAAGGGGATGATGAAGGGGGGATGTGCGGGATGATAAGGGGATGATGAAGGGGGGATGTGTGGGATGATGACAAGGGGATGATGAAGGGGGGATGTGTGGGATGATAAGGGGATGATGAAGGGGGGATGTGCGGGATGATAAGGGGATGATGAAGGGGGGATGTGTGGGATGATGACAAGGGGATGATGAAGGGGGGATGTGTGGGATGATAAGGGGATGATGAAGGGGGGATGTGTGGGATGATAAGAGGATGATGAAGGGGGGATGTGTGGGATGATGACAAGGGGATGATGATGAGGATGTTAATGACGGGTCTGGATGATGACAGGGGGGGGATGAGGTATTTCCCACCCTAGGCTTATACTCGAGTCAATAACTTTTCCTGGGATTTTGGGTTGAAATTAGGGGTCTCGGCTTATACTCGGGTCGGCTTATACTCGAGTATATACGGTATATACTATAATACTATAATACATGTATATACCATAATACATGTATATACTATAATACTATAATACATGTATATACTATAATACAGACATTTAGTGTATTTTGTCCTGTTATTGTCGGTGTCCATACATTTTCTTATCCACATAGACACCTACAGTCACCGTCCTCTGACATCATTTATCTCTACACTGAGCAGATGAGCCGAGAGCAGCAGCCCCTGATCATGTGACTGATCACCTGACTATGACATCATCACATCATCACAGGTCCTGTTAGTACACTTTGTGTACCGCTCTGAGGAAGAAGGTAGATATCTATATAAAAGTGTGTATATATATATATATATATATATATATATATATATATATATATATGTGTGTGTATTATCAGGTATAAGTAACACATTGATCACCTGGTAGATCTTCTGTGGGGTGTGGGTGTATATATATATATATATATGTATGTGTATTATCAGGTATAAGTAACACATTGATCACCTGGTAGATCTTCTGTGGGGTGTGGGTGTATATATATATATATATATGTGTGTGTATTATCAGGTATAAGTAACACATTGATCACCTGGTAGATCTTCTGCGGGGTGTGGGTGTATATATATATATATATATGTGTGTGTATTATCAGGTATAAGTAACACATTGATCACCTGGTAGATCTTCTGCGGGGTGTGGGTGTATATATATATATATATATATATATATATATGTGTGTATTATCAGGTATAAGTAACCCTTTGGTCACCTGGTAGATCTTCTGTGGGGTGTGGGTGTATATATATATATATGTGTGTGTATTATCAGGTATAAGTAACACATTGATCACCTGGTAGATCTTCTGCGGGGTGTGGGTGTATATATATGTATATATATATATATGTGTATTATCAGGTATAAGTAACCCTTTGGTCACCTGGTAGATCTTCTGTGGGTGTGTATATATATATATATATATATATATATATATATGTGTGTGTATTATCAGGTATAAGTAACCCTTTGGTCACCTGGTAGATCTTCTGCGGGGTGTGGGTGTATATATATATATATATATATATATGTGTATTATCAGGTATAAGTAACACATTGGTCACCTGGTAGATCTTCTGCGGGGTGTGTGTGTATATATATATATGTGTGTATTATCAGGTATAAGTAACACATTGGTCACCTGGTAGATCTTCTGCGGGGTGTGGGTACCACAGGACAGGCTGGTTACTCACACCTGAGTTTCCACCTGATATTCCAGGGTCTTCAAAATTTAACATCTTCCCTATTTGGTGCGACTATCTTTTCTGCTCATATAAAACCTTCCACATGACTTCTCCTACTTTCTGGTGATTTTTACAATATTTTTTTCTCAGCTTCTGAATCAGAAAGAAGATATGAACCATATAAAAGCTTCAGAGACAGATGTGAGCGGTGAAGAGTAGTATAAGGAGGACATTCCTACAGGGAAAGATCTGATCTATAGTAATGCTACAGACATAAAGGAAGAAGAAAAAGAAACAGATTTGAGGGATGATGAGCAGTATATGGAGGACATTCCTACAGGGAAAGATCTGATCTATATTAATGTACAGATATGAAGGAAGAAGAGACAGATGTGAGCGGCGATGAGCAGTGTAAGGAGGACATTCCTACAGGGAAAGATCTGATCCATATTAATGCTACAGACATAAAGGAAGAAAAAAAAGAGGAAACAGATGTGAGGGAGGATGAGCAGTATAAGATGGACATTCCTACAGGAAAAGAGCTGATCTATATTAATGTACAGACATGAAGGAAGAAGAGACAGATGTGAGCAGTGATGAGCAGTGTAAGGAGAAAATTCCTACAGGGAAAGATCTTATCTATATTAATGCTACAGACATTAAGGAGGAAGAAGAGTCAGATGTGAGCGGTGATGAGCAGTGTAAGGAGGACATTCCTACAGGGAAAGATCTAATCTATACTAATACTACAGACATAAAGGAAGAAGAAGAGACAGATGTGAGCGGTGATGAGCAGTATATGGAGGACATTCCTACAGGGAAAGAACTGATCTATACTAATACTGCAGACATAAAGGAAGAAGAAGAAGAGACAGATGTGAGCTGTGATGAGCAGTATCAGGAAGACATTCCTACAGGGAAAGATCTGATCTATATTAATGCTACAGACATTAAGCAAGAAGAGACAAATGTGAGGGGTAATGAGCAGTGTAAGGAGGACATTCCTACAGTCAAAGATCTGATCTATACTAATACTACAGACATAAAGGAAGAAGAAGAGACAGATGTGAGCGGTGATGAGCAGTATATGGAGGACATTCCTACAGGTAACCATCCAGCTGACTTTACCCGATAAACGCAGAGAAGAGTCACAGGTTCTTTAACCCCTTAAGGACTCAGGGTTTTTCCGTTTTTGCACTTTCGTTTTTTCCTCCTTACCTTTTAAAAATCATAACCCTTTCAATTTTCCACCTAAAAATCCATATTATGGCTTATTTTTTGCGTCCCCAATTCTACTTTGCAGTGACATTAGTCATTTTACCCAAAAATGCACGGCGAAACGGAAAAAAAAATCATTGTGCGACAAAATCGGAAAAAAAAAACCCATTTTGTAACTTTTGGGGGCTTCCGTTTCTACGCAGTGCATATTTCGGTACACCTTATCATTATTCATTATCATTATTCTGTAGGTCCATACGATTAAAATGATCCTCTACTTATATAGGTTTGATTTTGTCGCACTTCTGGAAAAAATCATAACTACATGCAGGAAAATTTATACGTTTAAAAATGTAATCTTCTGACCCCTATAACTTTTTTATTTTTCCACGTACAGGGTGGTATGAGGACTCATTTTTTGCGCCGTGATCTGAAGTTTTTATCGGTATGATTTTTGTTTTGATCGGACTTTTTGATCACTTTTTATTAATTTTTTAATGGTATAAAAAGTGACCAAAATACGCTTTTTTGGACTTTGGAATTTTTTTGCGCGTACACCATTGACCGTACGGCTTAATTAATGATATATTTTTATAGTTCGGACATTTACGCACGCGGCGATACCACATATGTTTATTTTTTATTTTTTTTACACTGTTTTATTTTTTTTATGGGAAAAGGGGGGTGATTCAAACTTTTATTAGGGAAGGGGTTAAATGACCTTTATTAACACTTTTTTTTTTTTAATTTTTTTCAGTGTTATAGGTCCCATAGGGACCTATAACACTGCACACACTGATCTCCTATGCTGATCACTGGCGTGTATTAATATACGTCCTGCGTCGTTAAGGGGTTAAAGGGGTTATCTGACTTTCACCATTCCTGAGATAAGGCATGCGGTGCACTAATATATAGTCACTATGGCTAGTAGAGCCATTTTTATTGATTTTTGATAATGATACTCAAGTAAATGATGCCCCTTTTTCCCACAGCTGTTGCAAAACTACAACTCCCAGAATGCTTGGACAGCCCTTGGCTTCAAAGAAGCAATCTGATTGGTTGCTATGGGCAACTGCTCCACTTTTCCTCTACACAGGTTTTATTAAATCTCCCCCATAGTGCTTAAAAAAAGCCAACAACATGTATGTGGCAAAGTCAGCTCGACTCCATCCGCCTCATATAATGCACCTGTGCTGGACATTCCCTTTGTTATTTCTTTGTAAGGCTATGTTCACACAGAAGTTTTCCAGAATGCCGGGGGCTGCCCTGAGATCCTGGGGGCCCCCGGTGGTGGGACCCCTGGGATCATACATCATATCCCATATCCTTTGGATAGGGGATAAGATGTATAAAGCCGGAATACTCTTTTAAATATAATGCAAATGATAGTGCATGGTAAATAGTATAAACGTTAAAAAATATATCATTAATCACTTTATATACCTGAAAAAAATCAAAAAGTGATCAAAAAAGTCTAATCAAAACAAGCCCATTCAAATAAACGGGATCAGCTCTTGAATCAGTTTATCTCTGGCGCATTTTCTACAGCACTGGAGGAAAAAAATCCCATACACTGGACAAGTGTAAAGGAGGCCTTACACACACACATACAGTGGTTGTTAGGGAGAGGAGAGGGAGGAGCCAGGGAATGAAGTGTCACATGATCTGTGATGTTTCGTTCTCTCAGCTCTGCACTGAGAAGAGGAAACATGGCTGAGGGCTGTGGAGACAGCCGTCCTGATCACATTCCACCACAGTAACACAGTGACGCTGAGGAAAAACTTTAAAATACTTCCAATTAGTAAGTTTCTGCTCTTCCCTCCCCCTCACTTATTAAATGTAATCTATGAAACCTGGATAACCCCTTTAAGCTCTGTGTCCTGTTGGTCTTTTCTGCTGTATATTCCGGCATTCAGTATATGATATATATGGATGAAAATGTGACGCAGTTATAGAAGATAACACACGTTATGCATTCATAATATGGATGTAGAATATATAATATAGTAAAAATGTATAACTTACGTAATTTTGCTTTCCTTGAGTCTGAAGGCAGCACAGAAGGGGGTTAATAGCTTCATCCAGTTCATCCTAGGACCGCCCACCTAAAAGAAACAATGAAGAATTAACCAATCCCAGGCCAGGCCTGGTTACATACATCCATCAGAACCCCTTCCACTCCGTGTTAATGAATAGACTCAGTTCTGACGCAGAAAAAATTATATTTAATAGGGTGGGTTTGTATGTGCTGCCTTCAGACTCAAGGAAAGCAAAATTATGTAAGTATAAATTTTTACTTTCCATTTTGTCTTCCGGCAACACATAAGGGATCTGAATAGCAAACAAAGGGGGGGATACTTAATTAAATGCAGCATTAAGCACCCCTGTGCTAAAGGCTGGATGTGCACCCTGGATGTCTAGCCTGTAGTGCCTCACGAATGTCGAACTTGTTGACCACGAAGCCGCATTACATATCTCCTGGATAGACACCTGCGCTCTCTTCCGGGTTGCTGGTGTCAAGTCGGACTTCCTGAAATTGATCAGAAAACCCACCTCTTGTAGCATTCGCTGCGTTGCCTGTAGCTGATGGTTCAACTCTTCTGTAGACTTCGCTATCAGGAGCCAGTCGTCCAGGTAGGGTAGCAGGTGTATCCATTGCAGACGAAGGGCCACTACCACTGCTATAGCCACCTTAATGAATACCCTGGGCGCAGAGGACACGCCAAATGGTAGAGACCGGAATTGGTAGTGCTGTACACCTTTATCCGTCTTGATGGCCATCCTGAGATACTTCCTCGAATCAGGATGAATTGGCACATGCAGGTAGGCATCCATAAGGTCTATGGACGCCATGTAAGAACCCTTCTGAATAAGATGGACTGTCGATTTTATAGTCTCCATCTTGAACTTTTCTTTCTTCAGAAACTGATTGATGAATCTGAGATCGATCACCAGCCGAAACTTGTTTTGTGGCTTGGAAACTGGAAAGACCCGGGAGTGAATGCCTTTTCCTCTTTCTCCTTGAGGAACTTCTTCCAGAGCTTCTTTTTGGAGGAACTCCTGAATTAACTGAAAAATAACCGGACTTTCCAGACAATTCAACTCAAGGATAGGTAAAAATATTGGCTACATAAAGGAAGGACCTAGAGGGTCCAAAACGCATCTGATCCTGATCCACGAGTGTATGCTACACTCTTATCCAGCCATTGATTGAGCTTGCCAAAGCTAACTATATGGTACACCTCCGTACCTGTGCCAGCGCATTATCATAACTCGCTCTCCTACCACGAGGAGACACGGAGACAAGCCACTACAGCGGTAGTTTGTCTGTGGGCAGCAGACTTCTCCGAGAGACTTCAACCCGGCGTATAAAGAGACCAACAGGACCTGTATCACCAGCCCGCAGCAGACATCAAACCATTGGGATCACCACAGCACGGACATCTCTGACACCAGAGTGGGTGAGTGACTTTCGGTTTCATCTACGTGCCGACCACCGAGTCGTGCCACATATCCTCACCCACAGGTGTCAGTAGCAACGTGATCTAGAAATCCCCTCTGCATTGTTTTACCATCTTTATCATCTGAAAACATTTAAGGTAGCACTACCTTTCCCGTCAATCAATCCACCGGTGGGCAACTGTTCTGGTAGCTCCAGCGTTTCTTTTAGACCACCAACAAAGTCCTGCACAGGTCACGTTCAAGCTTCATTGATGTTGGACTAAGTGTTTTATGTAGCAAACTTATTTTTATCTCTACAGAATTGTAGCATTTTTTAACTGTGTAAATTGTGTATCTCGTAGTGGATTGCCGGCATCCACTCCCGAGTCATTCTGCATTAAATGTGTTATATACTTTTTATCTGTCATACATTTTTTCGGCGACTCATAACCTTTCAGAGCTACACCGCATATACTCCCTGTAATTAACACACTTATTTAAATTCATTCCTAGCACTTTTTACACTTTACATACATTTCACCCAGTTCATTCCCCTTTTTCAGTGACTCCTGTACATCTTCATTCCCTGAACTGATTTATATAACATATATCTATTTCTACATACTCCATTCACACTTTTCTTATAATTTACACTACACCATATTCTTTACATCTACTTTTCCTGAACTTATTTATACAACATAAATTTTTTGTCTCGACCCAGTTGACTGAGCCACAATCTCAGAGCTCTGGACACTGGAACTGTGGCAAGCAATGTTTTACACATCGCAGCTGAATTCAAGTATCCTTTCTTCAATAAGATATCCATTTTCCTGTCAAGGACATCTTTAAGGACAGAAGAATCTTCAGATGGCAATAGCATCTTTTTGGAAAGTTTTGCCACAGCAGCATCAATTTTACCAGGGGTTTCCTACTGTTCCGATTCTCACTGTTCCAGCTTGTAGACAGTCTTGAACCTTGAGCCAAGGTCAGTCCACTTCTCTGGCTTCACCCACTCTCTTTCCATAATGGATTTTAATACCAGATGGCCTGAGAGCGCCCTGGATTTTTTCTTTGGGAAGTAAAACAGGCTCTCCTTGTCCTGTGTTGAAGACTCATCGTGCTTTACCTCCATAATGTCCTTCACTGCCTTAATCAATTTATCTGTCTGTTCTTTCTTGAACAAGTAGTTTTCCTCTGTGATGGCATCCTCTGAGTCAGACGATGATTCTGAGGCCTCAAATTCCGAGGAGGAAGACTCAGATGCTTGCCGGCTGGAGTGTGGCTGACTCCTTCTCCTTTTACATACAGCCTCCTGAGTAGCCATGTGCTGCTTAAACCAGGAGAATAATTGCTTGGCTTCTTTAAGAAAAGAAGACGGATCCTCAGCAGGGGAGCAAACTGAGCACATATTGGACTCTGACCCATCTGGCAGTACCTGGAGGCTGGAAATGCAGTGTACAGTAGTGCAATTCTGGCATATATCACCCGAAATATCATCCAGCAATGGTTGGCTGCATGTCGAGCATATTCTGTGCTTGGATTTAGATCTTTTCTTGCGCGAACTTGTCCCAGAGTGACTAGACATCTGTAAGACATGCACAATAAGTTACCAAATACGCATGGACTCATGCAGGGTAACCGTACAGCAACAACCAAGACAATAGTGTTTTAGTAAGCACAGCATTACACGCTATAATATTAGCAGGATTCAGCTTTTTTTTTTTTTTTTTTTTTTTAAAGAGTGATATGGGGAGTAAGGCATATTCACACAGTACGCTGCTTGCAGTATAAATATGAGAACCATGATACAATATACACAGCATCCTAAGTGTTAAAGTGAGTATACCACATCACACACTTAACCTGCCAAGAGATTTACAGTGAGACCTGCACACTAACTCTGTACACTGCTGCTGGGGGAGGCTGTCTGAGCCTAGCCTAATTATACAGTTTAAAACTGAAACTATTTTTCCCCCTGAGGAAGCACATTGTTAGCGAAATGATCGTTGGGGTCTGGTGGGTATGGTCTGGCATTCCATTTGTTCATTAGTCTATTTATTCTCATGTCTTGTGTAGCAGTGTGGGGTCTAATTGTCCACTTGTGGCTTTGGCTTTTGCCTAGGATCCTTTGTCATTTGTAGTTTGCTCACATTGCTATTATAGGTCTGTATAATTAGCTTGCTTTGTCAGATTCTGTACCCACCTAGTTTTCTGCTATATTCTGGTGCCTGACTGTTCTTCCTATCTCCTTTATTGTTTTATTTTTTCTAAAATACACATGTTTTAATGTCATCTTTCTATGTATGATCCAATAAAGTTTATAACTTTTATACTCCATGATAGTTCTGTGCATTAATTCTCTTCTCGGTGTGTCTAGTTCCATTGCACAGTAACCTACCTAGTTGTAGGGTTTTTCTTTCTCTGTGTTCATACCTTACAGGACGTGCGATCCGGCTGCCCAGCACGTCGGTGCCGGGCTCCATGATCAGCGTCCTGAAGTAGGGCTTCCCCTGGAACTACTCCTGCGCCGGGCGGCCGCTGACATCACTTCCTGTCTTCACCGGAAGTTAATGGCCGCCTCCACCGGAGCTCCCCGCCACTGCTCCACGCTGCTTCATAGCGCCGCGCTTGGAAGGTGACACCGTCACCCGGGAGCCCCAGGACCGCAGGGGATACATGCTGTAACCTAACATCAGGTCAGCTTTCCAGGAGGCACCGCCTCGCCAGGCTCACCCAGCACCGGCAGACAGGGGGGAGTGGAGGGATATACTGTAACCCTGTGGTGGCCGATTTAGCTGCATTTAAGGCCAGAACATGTCATGGCCATGCAGAGGGGTCCCACGAGCCAGTACCCTAAAGTCTGGCGACCTCGCAGTTTTACCAAGACTGCGCTCAGGGGCCAAAGCTTCCCAATGGCCCATCTAAGAGAATAGGAAGAAAAAAGAAACAGATTAGTTGGTGGGCAATAGAAGGCAAGAGCCTGATACTTGTCGCAGAACTGGAGGACAGAAAAAAACACGGAGTGGAAGGAGTTCTGATGGATGTATGTAACCAGAGAAAAAAACACAACTTATGGTATGGATAATAGGTACCACAACCTTGCAACGATATAGAACTCTTGGTGATAGGAATTGAAATTCAAGCACCACTTAGTATAAACACCATTCGAGTTAGGTTAAAACATAGCTTTTACTTGATATTAGTAAAAAATAATAATAAGGGGTACACACATGAATTGGGGGCATACGGAAAAAAGGGGTACAGGTGAAACCCTATTCTTAAAGTCCCTAATCAATTCTACTCCTAATATAAGTGTGGAAATAGAAAAAGAACAATATATAGGGGGATAGTACAATACAATCTTAAAATTGTGGTAGGTCTCTTTTACCTACGCGTTTTGCCCTCCTTAATGAAGGGGGGACTCATCAGGGATAAGAGAACCACAAAAAAACAAATGATATAGATGGGTGTACCTAATAAGACATACACAATAAAGTAATCAATAGTGTGATAAAAGGTGACAGAAATAAGCAGGCGTCTCGGAAAGGAAGTCTGTGTCAGTCTTAGTCAAAGATCTGTCTTTAAAGATATGGTCAAATTGACATAATAGATGATACAGATATAATGAACATATACATCCAATAAGTGATACAGATGCATTAATGATACACATCCACTACAGAAATTAATGGCTTCAGAGGGTATTACACAGATAATAGCCTGTATTGTGCATATATAAGGTAACAGCCGCACTGTTGATAAAAATAAAGAGAGAGAGAAAAAATATTTCACTTAGAGATAAATGTTCATAAGCTGAAATTAATGATATTACTCATAGAACGTTTAGAGGGCTTACCCAAAATTGGATATTGCACAGTAGGCTGCCAGATATATTATTCAAATAACCACATACATGACCACAGATCCCTATAGATAACAATAATGAATGAAAAATAGAAAGAATTACAGATAAACCCCCATTAGGTGTAAAGGGAACACTGTGATTAACAAAAATTTATGTATGGCTCACCTGGATAGTAGGCCAGAGTGCAGTTAAATATGTGGCACATCCAGTGGAAACAGATGTAAATTAGTCTAAGGCTCTAGATCAAAACAAGATCACGGCATAACTACAGTATATAGTGAGCTTTTATAGAAAATAAGCCAGTTAGATACAAACAAGCAGCAATTCAAAAGAAAATCCTACCTGAGGTATTTATGGTAGGAAAAACTACACCTGATGCTGGTGGTAGAATTGTGCCCTAAGGGGGTATGGTATCCCGCACTATAAAATAGAATCCAGCATGGATTTAATAAGACATGAATACTGGTAATTAAAAGAGATATCAAGGAAAAAATATATTTGCAAACCTGATAGTATTGCCGTGTGGAGGATCTGGATGTGCCACGAGGACGCCGCATACTGCCTTGGTAGGTGCTCAGGTTTAAATACCCTGCCCGGATATTGATAGGCAGTGTTATTTCCGGTCTTGTGGAACGCATACTGCGTTCCACATACACGCAAAAAGGCGCAGGTGGCCAGACCGGAAATAGGCGCAAGTTGCTGAACCGGAAGTTGACGAATATCGTCACTTCCGGGGCCGTGGAGCGCAATATGCGTTCCACAGCCAGAAAAAATACTTCCGATACGTAGTATTTGGAACGCAAAGCGTTCCACATTGACAGATAGAATATCCCAGATATAGAAGTAGATCGAATCATTCTATATGAATGTAGAAAGTTGTTATCTTAGATGGAGACATACTAGGCATACTGTGTGTATGCGATAATGATTGATTTACGGCTAAATTGTGGAGCGTATAGACACAGTCAGGGGGGTATAGAAGAAAACATATTAATAGACAAAAATAGAATAAGCCAAACAGGAGCCTGCATTACTGTCAGATAAACCAGATATGTTAGGGCGAGAAAGTTTTTTCAGATACAAGTCACGATAGACCTGGAATAAGTCAAATAAGGCTGTTCAAATGAATGAGGTAAATGATAGACAATCATTGAGTCCAGAAGGTGTAACCGTATGGAGGCGATAGATCCATCTGGCCTCCGTTTGTAAGAGTAATTTGTCCACGTCACCTCCTCTAGTATCTAGTTTAACAGTTTCTATCATCTGAAATCGAATTTGGAGGGGGGCACTGGCATGAAACCTGTGCATATGATTCGCCAAGGTTTTGTCGCGTTTATTTTTAATATCCCCCACATGTTCAAGGATGCGCCTCCTGAATTCCCTATGTGTCTTGCCCACATAACCTTTAGGGCAGTTACATGTGGCTAAGTATACCACATTATTGGTCTTACAGTTAGCGTAGTGGAAGTTTTTGAAGGTCTTATTGTCCGTGTATCGATTGAAGGTTTTCGTTACCTTCACAAAATTGCAGGCCTTGCAAGACCCACATTTGTAGGTACCTACAGTTTTTACATCCAGCCAACATCCCTTTTTTTGTGGTGTGGTCAAATGACTATGTACTAGAATGTCCCCGATGTTTTTGGATCTCCTGTAGGTAATAGAGGCATGATCTTCTACCAGTGAGCCCACAAGTGTGTCAGATTTTAATATTGGCCAGTATTTTTTGATGACCTGGCTAATGTCACCTGCTGCTGCATCAAAGGTTGCAATAATATGAGAATGATTTTCTACCGATGTAGCGTGTTCTCTTGGTTGTAGCAACTGCGTCCTCATCTGTTGTTTAGCATTAACATACCTTATCCGGGTATCCCTGTTGTTTAAATCTATCTCTCATTTGGTCAGCCTCAGTTCTAAACGATATCTCATTTGAGCAGTTCCTGCGTGCTCTGAGGTATTGGCCTTTAGGAATCCCTTTCTTTAGTGGGATGGGATGATGACTATCCCATCTCAGAATGTTATTTCCAGCAGTAGGTTTCCGGAAAATTTTTGTATCCAGGGATCCCTGAATATTTTGTTCCAGTTGGACATCTAAAAATGACAGAGAGTTCTGATTAATCTCAAATGTGAACTTTAAGCCAAGATTATTGATGTTTAGATCGGCCACAAAATTCTTAAAGGAATTGACCGTACCTGACCAAATAATCGCAATGTCATCAATATATCGGCCCCAGTATATGACATGTTCAAGATAGTGGGAGTGGGCTTGCTCATTAAAAACCACTCTGTCTCCTCCCACCAGCCCAGGAGGAGATTGGCATAGGAGGGAGCCACAGGGCTCCCCATTGCCGTCCCCCTGAGCTGGTGGTAGATCTTGGAGTTGAAGGTAAAGATGTTATGTTTAAGAACAAATTCGAGCAACGTAATGACAAATTCATTGTGAGGGACAAGATAAGTACTCCTACTTTTCAGGTAGAAATGAACTGCTTCAATCCCCGCAGAATGTAAAATCGAACTATAGAGAGACTCTACATCTATTGAGCAAAGCCAATAGTGTTCTTCAATAGTTATCCCTTCCAGTTTGAGAAGTAAATCTGTAGTGTCTCGTAAATAGGACGGTAGGCTTGTAGCAAAAGGACGTAGAATTTGGTTAAGTAAATACTGATATTTTGAGTCAAATTATTAATTCCCGACACTATAGGTCTGCACTTTAACGGATGTAAGCCCTTATGGACTTTAGGAAGTCCATAAAATGTGGCAAGACGGGGCTGCTTAGGTAACAGGAAAGATAACTCCTTTTCGTCTATCAGATTGTTGTTCTTAGCTTCCAGCAGAATAGTTTGTAAATTTCTCAGAAAACTAGATGTTGGATTAGTTTCTAGGTTGATGTAGGTGGAGTTGTCTCCAAGGATATTCAGGCACATTTTTATATAGTCCTGATTGTTCATAAGGACCAGATTGCCTCCTTTATCCGAAGGTTTTATTATGATGGAATAGTCGGATTGGAGATTCTTCAGCGCCTGATATTCATGATAGGATAAATTGTAATCAGAGATGTGGAAATTGGAGACAATGGCTTCAATCTCTGAACAGACAGTATCGACAAAAATGTCAATATTGTCTTGTTCACCCACCGGTGGATATTTGGTGTTTTTATTTTTTAGACTAGTGAATGGCCCCTCTCCAGGGTGTTTTTCATTGTCTGAGAGTAAATCTCTCAAATTGGAGACTCCCTCCAGATCATCAACCTCAATCCCCAAATTGGAGCATGTGCGTATATCTTGTAATTTAAAGAACTTCTTCCACTTAAGCTTTCGTCCAAATACATGGATGTCTTTAATCCATTCGAAAGCTGAAGGTTTTGATTTCGGGACAAACGACAGTCCTCGTCTGAGGACTGTGACTTCATGATTTGTTAAAACATGATTTGACAAATTAATGATCTGGTTGTCTGATGTTCCATTCACTGATTCTGTCCTGGAATGGCTTTGTCCAAAAAAGGAACAGCACTGGAGGATGCAGAAGATTGTGAAGGCGAAGGGAAGGGGTTGGGGCCTTGATTTTGTCCAGAGCCATAGTTTTGGCTTATATAGGGCATCATATCTCTTCCCCTTGGTTTTCGGCCTCTTCCCCTTGGGTTGGAGGTCCATTTTGCTCCTCCGTGTCTAGTTTTATATGGAGACCTATTCCAGGGTTTTCTAGTTCTACTAGAATCTGAGTTTTCTCTTTCAGATGATGAAACGTCGGTATCTGAGGCTCTATAAGACTCCTGATCAATGAATGTATATGCCTTATTTTCTTTGAATTCAGCCAGGTCCTTTCTGAATTGTTTGTTCTTTCTTTCTTTCAGAAGATAGGTAAATTTTTCAATATTGCTTTGTAGTTCGTTTTCCTTTTTGGCAAACTCGGGTTCGTTTCTCAGAGTATTAGCTGTTGTAATCAAGTCCTTCAGTTTCTTTGTTGACAATTCTAAAGTAGTTTTTTCTCCTTCTAGGAGAAGGCGCATGAATCTTATTGAGGAATCTGTGGCTTCCTTCTCCCAGAGGTTCAATAATTGAGGAGTTTTGGCCCTTGCCGCGGGTACTAAAGCAATTCTTAGTCCTTGTGGAACAATATTGTTTGTTATATAATTCTCAAGAGATTTCAACTCCCACCAGGACTTGATTTGGTCCTTATAAGCGAAATACAGATCCTTGAAAATAGTGTTAATAGTTGGCAGTGCCTTATTGACCTGAATAAATTCCCTATCTGAGAAAACGTCCCTCGCTTCCTCCAACCAGTTGTCCGTATTTAATGTTTCAAGAAACTTACTCGCCATAACAATTATATATGATACTAGATGAATAGAAAAAAGTCCTTTATAGGACAAAAAAACTTTGAGAAAAAAACACAACTTATGGTATGGATAATAGGTACCACAACCTTGCAACGATATAGAACTCTTGGTGATAGGAATTGAAATTCAAGCACCACTTAGTATAAACACCATTCGAGTTAGGTTAAAACATAGCTTTTACTTGATATTAGTAAAAAATAATAATAAGGGGTACACACATGAATTGGGGGCATACGGAAAAAAGGGGTACAGGTGAAACCCTATTCTTAAAGTCCCTAATCAATTCTACTCCTAATATAAGTGTGGAAATAGAAAAAGAACAATATATAGGGGGGTAGTACAATATAATCTTAAAATTGTGGTAGGTCTCTTTTACCTACGCGTTTCACCCTCCTTAATGAAGGGGGGACTCATCAGGGATAAGAGAACCACAAAAAACAAATGATATAGATGGGTGTACCTAATAAGACATACACAATAAAGTAATCAATAGTATGATAAAAGGTGACAGTGCGGCTGTTACCTTATATATGCACAATACAGGCTATTATCTGTGTAATACCCTCTGAAGCCATCAATTTCTGTAGTGGATGTGTATCATTAATGCATCTGTATCACTTATTGGATGCATATGTTCATTATATCTGTATCATCTATTATGTCAATTTGACCATATCTTTAAAGACAGATCTTTGACTAAGACTGACACAGACTTCCTTTCCGAGACGCCTGCTTATTTCTGTCACCTTTTATCATACTATTGATTACTTTATTGTGTATGTCTTATTAGGTACACCCATCTATATCATTTGTTTTTTGTGGTTCTCTTATCCCTGATGAGTCCCCCCTTCATTAAGGAGGGCGAAACGCGTAGGTAAAAGAGACCTACCACAATTTTAAGATTGTATTGTACTACCCCCCTATATATTGTTCTTTTTCTATTTCCACACTTATATTAGGAGTAGAATTGATTAGGGACTTTAAGAATAGGGTTTCACCTGTACCCCTTTTTTCCGTATGCCCCCAATTCATGTGTGTACCCCTTATTATTATTTTTTACTAATATCAAGTAAAAGCTATGTTTTAACCTAACTCGAATGGTGTTTATACTAAGTGGTGCATGTATGTAACCAGGCCTGGCCTGGGATTGGTTAATTCTTCATTGTTCTTTTAGGCGGGTGGTCCTAGGATGAACTGGATGAAGCTATTAACCCTCTTCTGTGCTGCCGGAAGATGAAATGGAAAGATATATATATATATATATATATATATATATATATATATATATACATGGGTAATTTTTTCTTACCTGAAGTCTGCATGTCCTGGAGTCCGTAGGCGGGATAGATGGGTTAAAGGATTCTCCTTGAACCGGAATAGAAGTACTGATCTAGCAGTTAATCAAATAACCCCACATTGCCCATCAGGCATAAATCAGCCAAGAACCAGAAGACACATGTATCATATGAGGGTAACCCCCTCTAAGTCATAACAATGCCTGATAATGTCTCTGATCCATCTCAATAGAGAAGCTTTACTCACCTTCTTTCCCTTATTTGGACCTTGGAATGAGACAAAGAACCCTTTTCACTGTCTGAAGGAGGCCGACTTTTCCAGATAAGATGTCACTGCCCTTTTGACATCAAGAAGATGATCTTATGCATATGCCCTATTACAATCAGTAAGACCAGATCCGTTTGCTCTAGCTTACTTGAAATGGGTGGAAGATGTGCCAGGTTATGCAGTGGAAGGAGGTTGTTATGACATATTATGCCACAGTGGTCAGTGCTCATGATATGCTTATTCAGTCCCGGTTTATTGTCTGTTTATATTATACCCCTGTTAGGCTGCATCGTATTGGTGTTTCTTTATCTGATGTATGTTTCCGTTGGGGGAGAGATAGGGGAACCTTCTTGCATTCTGTGTGGAGTTGCCGTGTTGAGCCCTTTTGGGGCTTCCTTTTGTTCTGTCCCCAGATATCTGTTTGTTAGGTTTTATTAATGGTTTGGTGTCAGGCTCTTATCGGTGCATTTTAATTTGATTCCTTCTGTCCGGTGCCCGCAAGGTTATCTTTATGGCTTAGAAAGATACCACCACTCCCCCAGTCTCCCGCTGGCTTGCCCTAGTAGTTAATATATATGTTCCCCTGTATCGTACCCTGTACTTGAGTTGTAAGTGTCCTAAAAAGTTTGATATGGTGTGAATGCCTTGGATGTTGCTAGATGTGTTTACTCATCCTCCGTGAGGGAGGCTTCTCAGTCTTCAAGTGGGTGATCGCCTTATGTTTTTTCTTTGTGGCAGGAAGGGGAGGGCTCCTTGGGGTGTGAGTGGTTTGTCTGTATGTGTTGTGTGTCTTGGTGTGCTGGGCTGTTTTTCTCCAAGGGTCGCACAGATGCCCTATATTCTTTATTACTGTTTGGCTGGTTACAGACTAGGCTGGAGATGTTACATATGCTGGTTACTGAATTATTTCTGTATTCTACAGTTATCTCAACATTTAGAACTGATGAGATTATTAGTGCTGATGAGATTATAGGCTTTTAGTTTTTCTGTTGTTATGTGTGTTATTTTTTGCAAAAATTGAAAATAAATACTTAAAAAAAAAAAAAAAAAGAAGATGAAGATCTTCTCCATAAGAATACGTAAGGAATGGTAAGACAATTTCCTGGTTCAGATTAGATATTAATGAAACCTTGGGGAGAAAACCTGGTATGGTTGAGAAGACCACTGCATCTGGCAATAGCCTGAGAAAAGGCTCTCTGCAAGATAAAGTTTGGAGTTCTCCAATGTGTCTGGCCAAGGTAATCATCACTAGGAATCTTGTCTTGAGAGAGAGAACCATTTCACCGAGGCAGAAGATAAAAGGTTCAAAGGGTTCTCCACACCACCTTTTTCTTTAAATCCCTTCATGAAGAGTAAGGAGATCCCAGGATGGAAGAGGATGGTGATAGCTAGGCCTCAATCTTCTTAATGCCCTGAAGAATCTGGAAACCATCAATGAACAAGAAAGTTTTCCTTTCAGATGGACATTGATAGCTGTTATTAAATTCTTCCTGAAAAAAGAGCAAGAGACGGGGTATTTATCAGATTCTTGTCATATCTGGAACACCAGGAGGAATACAGTCGCCAAACTCTAGCATAGACCTTCAAAGCAGAGGGATTCCTAGATGCCAACAGAGTTTAAATGACCTCTTGCGAAAACTCCTGGTTACTTAAGGCAGATAGTTCAAGTCCAAGCCACCAGTTTCAGAGATGACAAATCTGGATGGAAGAGGCCTGTTTGAAGAAGAAGATCTTTGACCAAAGACAACATCACATAATACCCTTTCGATGCTTCCCACACAAGTTGAAACCAGGTCTTTCACCTTCCTGAGATGCCTCAGAATCAACGGAAGAGGAAGAAAGGCATAAATGAATATCTTCTACTAAACTATAGACAGGCTGTCTATGGCCACTGAATGACCCACTCGAGTCAGGGAGCAAAAAAAAAAAGGTCAGTTTCTTGTTTTTCGTGAGTTGCATTACATCAAGGGATGGATGACCCCACTTTTCTGTTATCATTTTGAATACTCGCTGGTTGAGTTCCCATTCTCCCAGCATTATCTTCCTCCTGCTGAGCCAATCTGCAGTAGTATTCACTGAGCCTTTGATATGGACTGCGGTGATTGAGAGGAGATTGTGTTCCGACCAATCCATCATGCTGGCAGAGTTTCTGCAGAATCTTGCTTCTTGCCCTTCTTGCTTGTTCACATAGTGAAAGGATGGGAGGTTGTCTGACAAAATTTGAACATGTTGTTTCTGAAGCAGGGTCTTGAAATAAATGAATGCCTCGCTGATCGCCTTCAGATCCTTGAAGTTTGAAGACATTTTCCTGACTTCCTCCATTCATGTCTTCTGTACCCAAGAATCCCCCATATGGGCACCCCACCTTTAGCCTGAGGCATCCGTAGTGAGGACTACTGGCTGAGGATACATGAGAGACTTGCCTCGAAGAAGACAAGATGGCTCAATCCACCACCTCAGATCCATCTTGATTTTTACTAGAATAAAGATGGTTGAATCCAGGTCCTCCTGCAACTTGTCCCACTGTGACAGCATATGGGTCGGCAGTGTTCGGATATGAGTTTTCGCCCACGGAACTGCTTTGATTGTTGAGGTTAACAATCCGAGTATTTTCATTGCAAACCAGATTGTACACTATTTGAGGCCCAAAAAAGTGATGCTAAATGCAATGCTAAATATTAAGAATTCTTTCTCCGATCAAGAACAGATGCATTTGGCAAGAGTCTATGATGAAACCCAGGTAGGGAATTCTTATTTTAGGATATAGGTGAGACTTCTGTGTTTTATCTAGAAGCCGTGCTCTTGAAGGACCTTTATTGCCGTTTGTAATTAATGGAGGAGGAAATGCTTGGACGGAGCCTTGAACAAGCAGTCATCCAGATAAGGGGTTACATGTATACTATGGAGCCTGAGATGCTCCACCAAAATGACCACAATTTTGGTGAAGACCCTTGAAGATAACGCGATACCGAAGGTAAGGCTTGTAAACTGGAGATGCTGCACCTGATGATGACTTTTTACTGCGATCTGCAGATATTTGCTGTAAGTTGGACATACAGGTGTGTGCACATATGCGCCTTGAAGATTGTTCAATGCCATGTAATCTCCTTGTTGAATATCCAAAACTACTGACTTGATTGATTCCATTTGGAACTCCTTCTTCTTTACAAAGAACTTGTTCAGTAATGAGAGATCTATCACTAGCCTCCAGTTTCCTCTGGACTTTGGGACAGTAAACATTGGTGAATAGAACTCTTTGCCCCTTTCTGAGTCTGGAACTTTCTCCTAAGGTTTTTTGAGAAGAAACTGCTGGACCAACTTAGAAACCACATTGGAAGCCCTGTTGACCGTAAACCTGTTTCTTCTTAGTTCTAGTGACTATCTGTTTTTCACAGTGACTGTTACCCAGGCTGTCGCAGACCAGACGTTTGAAAAAGCTTGAAGCCTGGCTCCCACCGGGTGATCCTGAGGCCTGGCGTCATTGGTTTTCATTCTTTGGCGTAAAGGGTTTCTTCTTTGTGGCACTGGGTTCTTGTTTTTTCCCGTACTGACGCCTTCTGTCAGACTGATGAAAATTCCCTTCTTCTCAGTGCACTTTTATAATGGCCACAATAAGACTTGCCCTGTGTTTTCCTCTGATGAGGATAATCCACTCCTTACTCTTCATGAAGGGATTTAAAGAAGAACTGTGGCCCAATTTTTTTAAGTCCCCCTGTGCCCGGGCTGCAAAAACAACAAAACAAAAAAACTTCCTACGTTCCCCCGTTGCGGAGATATCTGCGTCCCGTTCCTTCGGTATTGCTGGCATCTTAGGCTCGGAAAGTCACACTGATGTCCTGCCTTAACCCGTGATAGGCTGAGCGTACTGTCATGTATGGAGCCCAGGCCCCGCCTTCTCCCTGCTGCCCGTGCTCCTTACATTACAGTGCGTTCAGCCTATCACCGGCCAAGGTGGGTCATCACTGCGGCCGGCAATACGCTGACTGCAGTGGGAAGTTTTGAGCCTAAGAAGCAAGAAGACAAGCAGGCTTTTTTTTGTTTTTTTAGCTTTTGCAGCCTGGGCACGGGGACTTAAAAAAATTGGGCCACAGCTCTCCTTTAAGGATTCCCTTTAACTGGGGATCAAACATAGAGGAGGGATGAAACGGAAGAGAAACAAAATTATTTTTAGATGACAAATCTCCTCCCAAGTGTTAAATCCATAATGATCTTCTGGTGGCATTGGATAGGACAAGTGCTCTGGAGGAGAACCTTATGATGTCCAGTGGGGCATCACATAGGAACTCCGAGGCGGTTTTAAAGAGATTCTCTAACAATTCTTTGCGATGAATACTGTCTTCAATATCCTGTTATAACTCAGACAGCCAAATACACAGGGCTCTTGTCAGGTGTTTGACAACTTTTTGTTAAAGTTGGATGTGTAAATGAAAAAATGTTTTCACTAAAATGCAGTTTTTTCACCAAATTTTACTTTTTTACAAGGGGTAATAGGAGAAAATGCCCCCCAAAATTTGTAACCTCATTTCTTCTGAGTATGGAAATACCCCATGTTTGGACGTCAAGTGCACTGCGAGCGAACTACAATGCTCAGAAGAGAAGGAGCGCCATTGAGCTTTTAGAGAGATAATTTGTCTGGAATGGAAGTCGGGGGCCATGTGCGTTTACAAATCCCCCCGTGGTGCCAGAACAGTGGACCCCCCCACATGTGACCCCATTTTGGAAACTACACCCCTCACGGAATGTAATAAGGGGTACAGTGAGTATTTACACCCCACTAGCATTTGACAGATCTTTGGAACAGTGGGCTGTGCAAACAAAAATATTAAATTTTTCATTTTCACTGACCACTGTTCCAAAAATCTGTCAGACACCTGTGGGGCATAAATGCTCACTGTACCCCTTATTACATTCCGTGAGGGGTGTAGTTTCCAAAATGGTGTCACATGTGGGTATTTATTTTTTTGCGTATATGTCAGAACCGCTGTAAAATCAGCCACCCCTGTGCAAATCACCAATTTAGGCCTCAAATGTACATAGTGCGCTCTCACTCCTGAGCCTTGTTGTGCGCCCGCAGAGCATTTTACGTCCACATATGGGCTATTTCCGTACTCAGGAGAAATTGCGTTACAAATTTTGGGTTTTTTTTTTTCCTTTTACCTCTTGTGAGAATAAAAAGTAAAGGGCAACACCAGCATGTTAGTGTAAACATTTTTTTTTTTACACTAACAGGCTGGTGTAGACCCCAACTTTTACTTTTCATAAGGGGTGAAAGGAGAAAAAGCCCCCCAATATTTGTAGTGCAATTTCACCCGAGTACGGAAATACCCCATATGTGACCCTAAACTGTTTCCTTGAAATATGACAGGGCTCCGAAGTGAGAGAGCACCATGCGCATTTGAGGACTAAATTAGGGATTGCATAGGGGTGGACATAGGGGTATTCTACACCAGTGATTGCCAAACAGGGTGCCTCCAGCTGTTGCTAAACTCCCAGCATGCCTGGACAGTTAGTGGCTGTCCAGAAATGCGTGGAGTTGTTGTTTTGCAACAGCTGGAGGCTCCGTTTTGGAAACACTGCCCTACAATACGTTTTTCATTTTTATTGGGGGGGGGGGGGGGGCAGTGTAAGGGGGTGTATATGTAGTGTTTTACTCTTTATTAGGTGTTAGTGTAGTGTAGTGTTTTTAGGGTACATTCGCACTGGCGGGTTACGGTGAGTTTCCCGCTAGGAATTTGCGCTACGGCAAAAAACTTACTGTAAACCTGCCTGTGCGAATGTACCTTGTACATTCACATTGGGGGGGGAACTTCCAGCTGTTTCAAAACTACAACTCCCAGCATGTACTGACAGACCGTGCATGCTGGGAGTTGTAGTTTTGCAACAGCTGGAGGCACACTGGTTGGAAAACCTTCAGTTAGGTTCTGTTACCTAACTCAGTATTTTCCAACCAGTGTGCCTCCAGCTGTTGCAAAACTACAATTCCCAGCATGTACTGATCACAGAAGGGCATGCTGGGAGATGTAGTTATGCAACAGCTGGAGGTACGCAACTACAACTCCCAGCATGCCGGACAGCTGTTTGCTGTTTGGACATGCTGGGATTTGCAGTTTTGCAACAACTGGAGTGCTGCAATTTAGAGACCACTGAACAGTGATCTCCAAACTGTGGACCTCCAGATGTTGCAAAACTACAACTCCCAGCATGCCCAGACAGCAAACAGCTGTGTGGGCATGCTAGGCGTTGTAGTTTTGCAAGATCTAAAAGGCAGTATAGAGATCACTGTGCAGTGGTCTCTAAACTGTAGACCTCTAGCTGTTGCAAAACTCCAAATCCTAGCATGCCCACACAGCAAACAGCTGTCTGGGCATGCTGGGAGTTGTAGTTTTGCAACATCTGGAGGGCTACAGTCTAGAGACCACTATATCTATTCCGTCGCATCCAGGGAGCCGTCCTCTTCTGCCGAACGCCGCCCGCAGATCTCCGTCGCCGCCCGCCGATCACCGTCGCTCCGCAGCCTCCGGACGGGTAAGTGGACGTCGGTGCCCCCGCCCCCCTGCCCCCGATCTGCTATTGGTGGTCGCGTCTAGACCACCAATAGCAGGGATAGGAGGGGTGGTACCCCTGCCACCTCACTCATTGTCTTAGATAACCACGATCCCCCTTATATTCCAGGTCACCGGGTCACCATAGACCCGTAATGACTTGGAATCGGCGCAAATCACAAGTGTGAATTCACTTGCGATTTGCGCCGATCGCCGACATGGGGGGGTCTAATTACCCCCCTGGGCAATTGCACGGGAATCCTGCTGATAGATATCAGCAGTCACCCCGGTCCGATCCCCGCCTGATGCGCGGCGGGTACCGAAATTCCCACGGACGTATGGATACGCCCTTCGTCCTTAAGTACCAGGACTCAAGGGCGTATGCATACGCCCTTCGTCCCCAACAGGTTAAGGACCAGGCCATTTTTCATTTTAGCATTTCCTTTTTTCCTCCTCTCGTTTTAATATCCAGAACTCTTTTATTTTTTCAACTACAGACCCATATGAGGACTTGTTTTTTTGAGCAAACAATTGTACTTTGTGTGAAAGTGTACGATGCAACCAAAAAAATATTATTTGCGGGCGGAAATGTATAAGAAAACTGCCAATTTTGGAAGGGTTTGGTTTGGGTTTTTACACAGTGCACTTTATAGTAAAAATGATACATTGGCCCTGATTTACTATTGTAAACCCAACATGGCATGTCGGGGTGTGCGCCAGATTCTGGCGCATTGCACCAGAAATTCTGTCTGCTCCAGAAAAAAACCAGACTAACTCTCCATTTTACTGAGAAAACCCGAAAAAGGGGTGTGTCTGTCGGGGGAAGTAGGCATGGTTACCGAAAAGAGGGCGTGTCCCGACATTCTTACAAAAAACCAACATATTTACTAAGGTTTCCACAGAAAATACGGTGGATTTGAGCTGAGGAAAACCCGACAGATCAGAACATGTGTAAAAAAAAGCAAAATGTAGGTAAAAGTGCAAAATGTAGGGAAACCTTAGTAAATACCGTGGAAAAAAATTGTAGGGAATTAAAACTCACAAGAAACCTACACAACACTCTTAGTAAATAAGGGCCATTATCTTTTTTCTGTAGGTTAATGCTATTAAAACGATACCCGATTTATATGGTTGTTTTATTATTGTACTATTTAAAAAAATTTTTTTTTGCAAAATTGGTATGCATTTTTGGTATAACTTTTTTATTTTTCCATATACTGGGATGTATAAGGGCTAATTTTTTTGCCGTGATCTGTAGTTTTTATCAGTACCATTTTTGTTTTGATGGGACTTTTTGATCGCTTTTTATAAATTTTCTTCCAGTATATGTTGTGATTATAAATCAGTATTTCTTGTGTTTGGTATATTTTTACATTTACGCCATTTACTGCGCAGGATAATAAACATTATATTTTAATAGTTTGGACATTTACGCACGTGGCAATACCAAATATGTTTATTTTTTTCGATTTTATTTTTTAAACTAGATAAGGGGATTTGATTCTTCATTAGGGGTGGGGGTTTTATATAATTTTAGAAACACTTTTATTTTTTTTATTTTACACTTTCTAAATCCACATAGAGGACTTTTATATACACTGCTCAAAAAAATAAAGGGAACACTTAAACAACACAATGTAATTCCAAGTCAATGACACTTCTGTGAAATCCCACTGTCCACTCAGGAAGCAACACTGATTGACAATCAATTTCACATGCTGTTGTGCAAATGGAACAGACAACAGGTGGAAATTATAGGCAATTAGCAAGACACCTGCAGAACCACTCCTTTTTGGGGGTGTCTTGCTAATTGCCTATAATTTCCCCTTTTGAATGCTGGCAGTGCTTTCACTCTAGTGGTAGCATGAGATGGAGTCTAAAACCCACACAAGTGGCTCAGGTAGTGCATCTCATGCAGGATAGCACATCAATGCGAGCTGTGGCAAGAAGGTTTGCTGTGTCTGTCAGCGTAGTGTCTAGAGCATGGAGGCGCTACCAGGAGACAGGCCAGTACATCAGGAGCCGTGGAGGAGGCCATAGGAGGGTAACAACCCAGCAGCAGGACTGCTACCTCTGCCTTTGTGCAAGGTGGAGCAGGAGGAGCACTGCCAGAGCCCTGCAAAATGACCTCCAGCAGGCCACAAATGTGCATGTGTCTACTCAAATGGTCAGAAACAGACTTCATGAGGGTGGTATGAGGGCCCGACGTCCACAGATGGGGGTTGTGCTTACATCCCAACACCGTGCAGGACGTTTGGCATTTGCCAGAGAACACCAAGATTGGCAAATTCGCCCTGTGCTCTTCACAGTTAAAAGCAGGTTCACACTGAGCACATGTGACAGACGTGACAGTCTGGAGACGCCGTGGAGAACGTTCTGCTACCTGCAACATCCTCCAGCATGACCGGTTTGGCGGTGGGTCAGTAATGGTGTGGGGTGGCATTTCTTTGGGGGCCGCACAGCCCTCCATGTGCTTGCCAGAGGCAGCCTGACTTCTATTAGGTACCGAGATGAGATCCTCAGACCCCTTGTGAGACCATATGCTGGTGCAGTTGGCCCTGGGTTCCTCCTAATGCAAGACAATGCTAGACCTCATGTGGCTGGAGTGTGTCAGCAGTTCCTGCAAGAGGAAGGCATTGATGCTATGGACTGGCCCGCCTGTTCCCCAGACCTGAATCCAATTGAGCATATCTGGGACATCATGTCTCGCTCCCTTCACCAACGCCACATTGCACCACAGACTGTACAGGAGTTGGCGGATGCTTTAGTCCAGGTCTGGGAGGACATCCCTCAGGAGACCATCCGTCACCTCATCAGGAGCATGCCCAGGCATTGTAGGGAGGTCATACGGGCTCGTGGAGGTCACACACACTACTGAGCCTCATTTTGACTTGTTTTAAGGACATTACATCAAAGTTGTATCAGCCTGTAGTGGGGTTTTCCACTTTGATTTTGAGTGTGACTCCATATCCAGACCTCCATGGGTTGATAAATTTGATTTCCATTGATAATTTTTGTGTGATTTTGTTGTCAGCACATTCAACTATGTAAAGACGAAAGTATTTCATACGATTAGTTCATTCATTCGGATCTAGGATGTGTTATCTTAGTTTTCCCTTAATTTTTTTGAGCATTGTATAATCATTAGATTGCATAGATTGCATGTATTGTATAATGCTATGCCTTTGGCATAGCATTATACAGTGTGATCGGCGATCCACTGATATAGCCTGGCTAAGGCGCTGACCATGATGGATGGAAGCGATGGCACTATCCTCTTGCTGTGTCATCTAGTACTATACATCTAAGTTCGCGATTGGCTTCTTGCCCATGATGCCTATAGCTGTCGGCAGTGGTATTTGTTATCTACGCTACTGTGGGTCACCCATAAATTAGGGGTCCTTGTACTCTTTGTGACAGAGTCACTAGGTCTTGAGACACGCCCTGTACGTTTTAGGCATGTTACAGGCATGCTGCCTATGCCATATATCATCCAATATGTCATAAGTTTGGTTAATGTCATATATGCCTACCATACTTTAAAGAGTTTTGGCGCAACATCTGCTTGTTATAATAATGGGGATAATTTGTGTACACTTGTTATCTATGTATGTTAGTATTACTAACCACTAACAACTCTAACTGTGACCCCACGTCTACAATTCTACTATCTATACTGACGTACCACTTTTTTTTATGACTGGGTGACCACTGTATTCTGCTATTACTCAAGGACTAACTGGACAGTATTACGGTACATCTTTCACACTTAGTGTTAGTCAGGGAATAGCTTATTATTCTAGGTAGTACTAGTAAGTGTTAGTCTACTCACCTGTAACCCTATCCCTTTATCCTTATTGAGTCTTTATTTCATTACATACTTTTAGATGTGTATCACTTATTGGACCACTACATGTATATTGCATTGTTTTTTTTTTTTGTATCAAGTCTTAACAAAATTCTAGTAAAAGTTATATGTTATACTATACATCTGTGCCTTATAGGATTAATTATTTAGTCTTATTCTTATATTGAATCTCACCTAGGGCATCCCTATTGAGTCACTGTAGGGGTGACAGAATATTTTGGTTCCCCTTTCTCTTGTCATTTTTGTATAAAGCCAGGTTACATCATTGGATCAGTGATCAGGCAGATAAAGGCAGGTACGGGCACCCTCCTTTGCTGTTTTAGCTCATGGAACCCCCGTGATCACGTCGCGGGAGTTTCAGGAGCTCCACTGAGCTGCCGGCATCTTTTACTTTCACTTTAGACGCCGTGGTAAGCATTGATCATGGCATCTAAAGGGTTAAAAGCCGGGCAGCAGCGGGATCGCATAAGCAGCGAGTGTGAGGCTACTGTTCGCTTCAAAGAGGTTTAAAGGGGTACTCCGGTGGAAAACATTTTTTTTTACAACCGAGTCGGTCCTGGCTGCTATTCATAGCCGGGACCCTGGGCTAACAGCGCCCAGCACCGATCGTTGTGCCGCATGCTATTAACCCTTCAGACGCGGCGATCAAAGTTGATCGCCACGCTGAAAATGAAAGTGAACACTTCCCGGCAGCTCATTCGGGCTGACTGGGACTATCGTGATAAAATTGCAATGTCCTGATCAGCTAGGACGCGAGCGGAGGTCCCCTTACCTTGCTCCGTCGGATCCTATTGGCGTTTGATTGCTCCAAGCCTGAGCTACAGGCTTGATCAATCAAGCCCCTATTATGCTGATCCATGCAAAGCTATGGCTTTGCAGGGATCAGGGTAAAAGATCAGCGTATGCAGTGTCATAACCCCCTATGGGAGCTATGACACTGCAAAAAAAAAAAAGTGCAAAAAAAAGTTAAAGGGAACCAATCATCACTTTTTACCCCCTGTAACTATTAAAAACACGTCCTAGAGCATGTAACCATTGTTCCTACCATGTTTCTGTAGTGCATGGCAATGAATGAAAAGCTCTGAAAATCATCTTATAAAATGTCCCGCGCTGTATGTTAATTTCTGTAAGTAGTCACTTGGGCGGTGCTGCATTCCTATTTAGTCACCGTGGCCAGAGCTGAAATCACGCCCCTCCCGTTCCTAAACACGCCTACATGGGCGTGATTAACAGCCCGGCCTCAGTAGAATCAGCCTCGTCTTCCCTGTCAGCTCGTGCAGGGAAAGGAGTGCGTGAGTCTGCAGACTGCTGGAGTGCCGCTGGGTCCTAGTGCCAGCCGGATACATACACTCTCCAGCTGTCAGTGGAGAGATCAGAGCAGATCGGCGAGGGACACATAGGACAAATTGTACTAGTGATCATTAGATCTCCCCCCCCCCCCCCCCCACCACCACCACCACCACTCTTTTCAGTGTATAACATAATTTAATACATACACCTAACTAACATTTAGTAGTCTACCCAAGAAGACAGGTGGACAGGAGGATTGAAGTACAATATGTCCTATGTGTCCCTCGCCGATCTCTAGATGTTCTGCTCTGATCTCTCCACTGACAGCAGGAGAGTGTATGTATCCGGCTGGCACTAGGACCCAGCGGCACTCCAGCAGTCTGCAGACTCGAGCTGACAGGGAAGACGAGGCTGATTCCACTGCGGCCGGGCAGTTAATCACGCCCATGTAGGCGTGTTTAGGAACGGGAGGGGCGTGATTTCAGCTCTGGCCACGGTGACTAAATAGGAATGCAGCACCGCCCAAGTGACTACTTACAGAAGTTAACATACAGCGCGGGACATTTTATAAGTTGATTTTCGGAGCTTTTCATTCATTGCCATGCACTACAGAAACATGGTAGGAACAATGGTTACATGCTCTAGGACGTGTTTTTAATAGTTACAGGGGGTAAAAAGTGATGATTGGTTCCCTTTAACAAAGGTCATTTAACCCTTTCCCTAATAAAAGTTTGAATCACCCCCCTTTTCCCATAAAAAAAAAACTATGTAAAAGAAAATAAACATATGTGGTATCGCCGCGTGCGTAAATGTCCGAACTATAAAAATATATTGTTAAATAAACCTCACGGTCAATGGCGTACGCCAAAATAGAGTATTTTTGGTCACTTTTTATATAATAAAAAAAATGAATAAAAATCGAATAAAAAGTCCGATCAATGCAAAAATGGTACCGATAAAAACTTCAGAACACGACGCAAAAAATGAGCCCTCATTCCGGCCCGTACGCGGAAAAATAAAAAAGTTATAGGGGTCAGAGATGACAATTTTAACCCCTTAAGGACCAGGCCATTTTACACCTTAGGACCAGAGCGTTTTTTGAACATCTGACCACTGTCACTTTAAACATTAATAACTCTGGAATGCTTTTACTTATCATTCTGATTCCGAGATTGTTTTTCCGTGACATATTCTACTTTAACATGGTGGTAAATTTTTGTGGTAACTTGCATCCTTTCTTGGTGAAAAATCCCAAAATTTGATGAAAAAATTGAAAATTTTGCATTTTTCTAACTTTGAAGCTCTCTGCTTGTAAGGAAAATGGATATTCCAAATAAAAAAAATTTGGATTCACATATACAATACGTCTACTTTATGTTTGCATCATAAAATTGACAAGTTTTTACTTTTGGAAGACTCCAGAGGGCTTCAAAGTTCAGCAGCAATTTTCCAATTTTTCACAAAATTTTCAAACTCACTATTTTTCAGGGACCAGTTCAGGTTTGAAGTGGATTTGAAGGGTCTTCATATTAGAAATACCCCATAAAAGACCCCATTATAAAAACTGCACCCCCAAAGTATTCAAAATGACATTCAGTCAGCGTTTTAACCCTTTAGGTGTTTCACAGGAATAGCAGCAAAGTGAAGGAGAAAATTCACAATCTTCATTTTTTACACTCGCATTTTCTTGTAGACCCAATTTTTTAATTTTTACAAAGGGTAAAAGGAGAAAATTTATACTTGTATTTGTAGCCCAATTTCTCTCTATGTAAAGTGTTCGGCGGGCGCAGTAGAGGGCTCAGAAGCGAAGGAGCGACAAGGGAATTTTGGAGAGTATGTTTTTCTGAAATGGTTTTTGGGGAGCATGTTGCATTTAGGAAGCCCCTATGGTGCCAGAACAGCAAAACCCCCCACATGGCATACCATTTTGGAAACTAGACCCCTTGAGGAACATAACAAGGAATTAAGTGAGCCTTAATACCCCACAGGTGTTTCACGACTTTTGCATATGTAAAAAAAAAAAAATGTCACTAAAATGTGTTTCCCCCCAAATTTCACATTTTTGCAAGGGTTAATAGCAGAAAATACCCCCCCAAATTTGTAACCCCATCTCTTCTGAGTATGGAGGTACCCCATAAGTTGACATGAAGTGTACTATGGGCTAACTACAATGCTCAGAAGAGAAGGAGTCATATTTGGCTTTTTGAGAGCAAATTTTGGTCGGGGGGCATGTCGCATTTAGGAAGCCCCTATGGTGCCAGAACAGCAAAAAAAAAAACACATGGCATACCATTTTGGAATCTAGACCCCTAGAGGAACGTAACAAGGAATAAAGTGAGCCTTAATACCCCACAGGGGTTTCACGACTTTTGCATATGTAAAAAAATAAATAAAATGTTTTCACTAAAATGTGACCCCATTTTGGAAACTACACCCCTCACAGAATTTAATAAGGGGTGCAGTGAGTATTTACACCCCACTGGCATTTCACAGATCTTTGGAACAGTGGGCTGAGCAAATGAAAAATAACATTTTTCATTTTTACGGACCACTGTTCCAAAAATCTGTCAGACACCTGTGCGGCGTAAATGCTCACTGCACCCCTTATTACATTACGTGAGGGGTGTAGTTTCCAAAATGGGGTCACATGTTGGGGGGTCCATTGTTCTGGCACTATGGGGGCTCTGTAAACACACGTGGCCTTCAATTACGGACACATTTTCTCTTCAAAATCCCAATGGAGCTCCCTCTCTTCTGAGCATTGTAGTTCGCCCGCCTAGCAAATTACATCCACATTTGGGGTATTTTCTTACTCAGAAGAAATGGGGTTACAAATTTTGGGGGGCTTTTTTTCCTATTTTCCCTTGTGAAAATGAAAAATTTAGGGTAACACCAGCATTTTAATGAAAAAAAATAATTTTTTTCATTTTCCCATCCAACTTTAACGAAAATGTGTCAAACACCTGTGGGGTGTTAAGGCTCACTATACCCCTTGTTACATTCCGTGAGGGGTGTAGTTCCCAAAATGGGGTCACATGTAGGTATTTATTTTTTTGCGTTTATGTCAGAGCCGCTGCAAAATTAGCCACCCCTGTGCAAATCACCAATTTAGGCTTCAAATGTACATAGTACGCTCTCACTCCTGAGCCTTGTTGTGCGCCCGCAGAGCATTTTACGCCCACATATGGGGTACTTCCGTACTCAGGAGAAATTGCGTTCCAAATTTTGGGAATCTTTTTTTCATTTTACCTCTTGTGAAAATAAACAGGGCAACACCAGCATGTTAGTGTAAAAAAATTTTTTTTACACTTAACAGGCTGGTGTAGACCCCAACTTTTCCTTTTCATAAGGGGTAAAAGGAGAAAAAGCCCCCCAAAATTTGTAGTGCAATTTCTCCCAAGTATGGAGATACCCCATATGTGGCCCTAAACTGATTCCTTGAAATACGACAGGGCACTGAAGTGAGAGAGCGCCATGTGCATTTGAGGACTAAATTAGGGATTGCATAGGGGTGGACATAGGGGTATTCTATGCCAGTGATTCCCAAACAGGGTGCCTCCAGCTGTTGCTAAGCTCCCAGCATGCCTGGACAGTCAGTGGCTGTCCAGAAATGCTGGGAGTTGTTGTTTTGCAACAGCTGGAGGCTCCGTTTTGGAAACACTGCTGTAAAATACGTTTTTCATTTTTATTGGGGGGGGGGGGACAGTGTAAGGGGGTGTATATGTAGTGTTTTACCCTTTATTTTGTGTTAGTGTAGTGTAGTGTTTTTAGGGTACATTCACACTGGCGGAGGTTTACAGCGAGTTCCCTGCTAGGAGTTTGCCGCAGCTCATACTTGAAGCAGAAAACTTACTGTAAGCCTGCCCGTGTGAATGTACCCTGCACGTTCACATGGAGGGGCAAACCTCCAGCTGTTTCAAAACTACAACTCCCAGCATGTACTGACAGACCATGCAGGCTGGGAGTTGTACTTTTGCAACAGCTGGAGGCACACTGGTTGTAAAGCCTTCAGTTAGGTTCTGTTATCTAACTCAATATTTTCCAACCAGTGTGCCTCCAGCTGTTTCAAAACTACAACTCCCAGCATGTACTGATCCCTGAAGGGCATGCTGGGAGATGTAGTTATGCAACAGCTGGAGGGATCGCAACTACAACTCCCAGCATGCTGGGATTTGCAGTTTTGCAACATCTGGAGAGCTACAGTATAGAGACCACTGCAAACTGTGGCCCCCCAGATGCTGCAAAACTACAAATCCCAGCATGCCCAGACAGCAAACAGTTGTGTGGGCATGCTAGGAGTTGTAGTTTTGCAAGATCTGGAGGGCTATAGTCCAGAGACTACCATATAGTGGTCTAAAACTGTAGCCCTCCAGCTGTTGCAAAACTACAACTCCCAGCATGCCCAAACAGCTGTCTAGGCATGCTGGGAGTTGTAGTTTTGCAACATCTGGAGTGCTACAGTATAGAGACCACTATATAGTGGTCTCGGACTGCAGCCCTCTAGATGTTGCTAGGCAACTTACTGGCTTCCGTCGGATCCAGGGAGCCTGCTGCACGCCCGCCGATCTCCGACGCCGATGGTCGCCCGCAGCCTCCGCAGATTGGTAAGTGGACTCCGGCGCCGGTCCTCTGTCGTTTCCCCGTTCTGCCCCGCCTATTGTGGGTGGGCAGAACGGGGAAAACGAAAGTTAACCCCCCCGCCCCCGATCTGCTATTGGTGGTCGCGTCTAGACCACCAATAGCAGGGATAGGAGGGGTGGCACCCCTGCCACCTCACTCCTATCTCTTCAGGGGGATTGTGGGTGTCTTAGACACCCGCGATCCCCCTTATATTCCGGGTCACCATAGAGCCGTAATGACCCGGAATCGCGCAAATCACAAGTGTGAATTAACTTGCAATTTTCGCCGATCGCCGACATGGGGGGTCTGATGACTCCCCTAGGCATTTGCGCGGGGTGCCTGCTGATAGATATCAGCAGTCACCCCGGTCCGGTCCCCGCCCGGCGTGCGGCGGGGACCGAAATTCCCACGGGCGTACAGGTACGCCCTTGGTCCTTAAAGGGGTATTCCAGGCAAAAACTTTTTTTATATATATATCAACTGGCTCCGGAAAGTTAAACAGATTTGTAAATTACTTCTATAAAAAAATCTTAATCCTTCCAATAGTTATTAGCTTCTGAAGTTTTCTGTCTAACTGCTCAATGATGATGTCACGTCCCGGGAGCTGTGCATGATGGGAGAATATCCCTTGCATGATGGGAAAATAGCCCCATAGGAGCTGGACAGCTCCCGGGACGTGAGTCATCAGAAAGCAGTTAGACAGAAAACAGCAACTTCAGAAGCTAATAACTATTGGAAGGATTAAGATTTTTTAATAGAAGTAATTTACAAATCTGTTTATCTTTCCGGAGCCAGTTGATATTTAAAAAAAAGTTTTTGCCTGGAATACCCCTTTAACCCCTTAAGGACTCAGCCCATTTTGGCCTTAAGGACTCAGACAATTTAATTTTTACGTTTTTGTTTTTTCCTCCTCGCATTCTAAAAATCATAACTCTTTTATATTTTCATCCACAGACTAGTATGAGGGCTTGTTTTTTGCGCGACCAGTTGTCCTTTGTAATGACATCACTCATTATATCATAAAATGTATGGCGCAACCAAAAAAACACTTTTTGTGGGGAAATTAAAAAGAAAAACGCAATTTTGCTAATTTTGGAAGGTTTCGTTTTCACGCCATACAATTTACGGTAAAAATGACGTTTGTTCTTTATTCTGAGGGTCAATATGATTAAAATGATACCCATTATTACATACTTTTATATTATTGTTGTGCTTAAAAAAATCACAACATTTTTAACCAAATTAGTACGTTTATAATCACTTTATTTTGATAACCTATAACTTTTTCATTTTTCCGTATAAGTGGCGGTATGAGGGCTCATTTTTTGCGCCATGATCTGTACTTTTTTTATACCACATTTGCATATAAAAAACTTTTAATACATTTTTATAATTTTTTTTAATAAAATGTATAAAAAAAGTAGCAATTATTATTTATTTTTTTACATTCACGCCGTTCACCGTACGGGATCATTAACATTTTATTTTAATAGTTCGAACATTTACGCACGCGGCGATACCAAATATGTCTATGAAATTTATTTTTTACGCTTTTTGGGGGTAAAATAGGAAAAAACTGACGTTTAACTTTTTATTGGGGGAGGGGATTTTTTTTACTTTTTTTTTTACACTTGAATAGTCCCCATAGGGGACTATTCATAGCAATACCATTGCTATTGCTAGTACTGATCTGTTCTATGTATAGGACATAGAACAGATCAGTGTTATCGGTCATCTTCTGCTCTGGTCTGCTCGATCTCAGACCAGAGCAGAAGACGCCGGGAGCCGGACAGAGGCAGGTGAGGGGACCTCCGTGCGGCGTTCTGAATGATCGGATCAGATCATGATCACGATCAGATCATTCATTGAAATCGCGTACTGCCGCAGATGCCAGGATCTGTATTGATCCCGGCATCTGAGGGGTTAATGGCGGACGCCCGCGAGATCGCAGCCGGGATCAGCCGCGCATGACACGGGCATCGCTCCGATGCCCGCGGTTATGTACAGGACGTAAATGTACGTCCTGGTGCGTTACGTACCACCGCACCAGGACGTACATTTACGTCCTGCGTCCTTAATGGGTTAAGAGGTTAAACGTATACATTTTCCTGCATGTGGTTATGATTTTAACCGTATGGACCTACAGAATAAAGATAAGGTGTCATTTTTACCAAAAAAATGCACTGCGTAGAAACGGAAGCCCCCAAAAGTTACAAAATGACATTTTTTCTTCAACTTTGTCGCACAATGAATTTTCGCTGTGGATTTTTTGAACAAATGACTAATGTCACTGCAAAGTAAGTAAGTAAATAAGCCATCATATGGAATTTTATATGCAAAATTGAAAGCGTTAGGATTTTTAGAAGGTGATGAGGAAAAAATGAAAATGCAAAAACGGAAAAACGCTGAGTCCTTAAGGGGTTAAATCAACTGGTGCCAGAAAGTTAAACAGATTTGTAATTGACTTCTATTAAAAAATCTTTACCCTTCCAGTACTTTTTAGCAGCTGTATGCTACAGAGGAAATTCTTTTCTTTTTGAATTAATTTTTTGTCTTGTCCACAGTGCTCTCTGCTGACACCTGAATGCCTGTATCAGGAATGGTCCAGAGCAGGAGAAAATCCCCATTGCAAACCTATGCTGATCTGGACAGTTCCAGACAAAGGTGTCAGCAGAGAGCACTGTGGACAACACAAAAAAGAAATTCAAAAAGAAAAGAATTTCCTCTGTAGCATACAGCAGCTAAAAAGTACTGGAAGGGTAAATATTTTTTTATAGAAGTCGTTTACAAATCTTTTTAACTTTCTGGCACCAGTTGATTTAAAAAAAAAAAAATTTCCACCCGGAAGGACTCAGGGTTTTTCCGTTTTTGCACTTTCGTTTTTTCCTCCTTACCTTTTAAAAATCATAACCCTTTGAATTTTCCACCTAAAAATCCATATTATGGCTCATTTTTTGCGTCACCAATTCTACTTTGCAGTGACATCAGTCATTTTACCCAAAAATTCATGACGAAATGGAAAAAAAATCATTGTGCGACAAAATCAAAGAAAAAACGCCATTTTGTAACTTTTGGGGGCTTCCGTTTCTACGCAGTGCATATTTCGGCAAAAATGACACCTTATCTTTATTCTGTAGGTCCATACGGTTAAAATGATCCCCTACTTATATAGGTTTGATTTTGTCGGACTTCTGGAAAAAATCATAACTACATGCAGGAAAATTTATACATTTAAAATTCTCATCTTTTGACCCCTATAACTTTTTATTTTTCTGCATACGGGCCGGTATGAAGGCTAATCTTTTGCGCCGTGATCTGAAGTTTTTAGTGGTATCATTTTTGTATTGATCAGACTTTTTGATTGCTTTTTATTTTTTCATGATATAAAAAGTGACCAAAAATACACTATTTTGGACTTTGGAATTTTTTTGAACGTACGCCGTTGACCGTGCGGTTTAATTAATTATATATTTAAGACATTTCCGCACGCGGCGATACCACATATGTTTTTATTTACTCAGTTTTTTTTTAATGGGAAAAGGGGGGTGATTCCAACTTTTATTAGGGAAGGGGTTAAATGACCTTTATTAACACTTTTTTTTTTACATTTTTTTTGCAGCATTATAGGTCCCATAGGGGCCTATAACACTGCACACACTGATCTCTTATACTGATCATTATTATCCCATAGGGACCTATAACACTGCACACACTGATCTCCTATGCTGATCACTGGTGTGTATTAACACGCCTGTGATCAGTGTTATCGGCGCTTGACTGCTCCTGCCTGGATCTCAGGCACGGAGCAGTCATTCGTCGATCGGACACCGAGGAGGCAGGTAAGGGCCCTCCCGGTGTCCTGTAAGCTGTTCGGGATGCCGCGATTTCACCGCGGCGGTCCCGAACAGCCCGACTGACTAGCCGGGATACTTTCACTTTCACTTTAGAAGCGGCGCTCAGCCTTGACTGCCGCTTCTAAAGGGTTAATACCGCACATCGCCGCGATCGGCGATGTGTGGTATTAGCCACGGGTCCCAGCTGTTGATGAGCGCCGGGACCGAGGCGATGTGATGCGCGACCCTGCTTCATATCGCGGGAGCCGGCGCAGGACGTAAATATACGTCCTGCGTCGTTAAAGGGTTAAGTACCAATAGGCAAGGGCATACCTGTACGCCCCTGGTTCTCAACAAGTTAATGATGCTACATAGAGAATGGTATAAACGAAAAACAATTACAATACAGAACAGTGTTTTTTTTATTTATTTTTTTTAAGTGCTAAAACTTGGCAAAAACAATGCAAATTGGATATTCTTGTGATCGCACCAGCCTGATGAATAAAGATAACGGGGGAGATTTATCAAAACCTTTGCAGATAAAAGTTGATCAGTTGCCCATAGCAACCAATCAGATCGCTTCTTTCATTTTCCAGAGGCCCTCTTTAAAAATGAAAGAAGCGATCTGATTGGTTGCTATGGGCAACTGGTCAACTTGTCCTCTGGACAAATTTTGATAGATCTGCCCGAACATGTCAATTTCACTGCCCAGTATATGGCATAAAATTATACCAACCCCAAATTTGCTACATTTTATTCTTGTTTGTTTTGTTTGTTTCACAATATATTTTATGGTGATATGAATAGTATTGTTACAAAGTACAATTGGTCTCGCAAAAAACAAACCCTCATGGCCTTATTGATGAAAAAATAAAAGTTATGGGTCTAATAAAGCGAGAAGGAAAAAAAATGTAAATGCTGGTTGTTAAGGGGTTAAGGTAATTACCCAAAAATAAAATATGTTTTATTCTTGGCAGATGACTGTACCAGGAGATCCGAGGAGAATCTTATATCTTCAGATTATAAAGCAGATGATGATATCACACAAGATACATATGAAGAACATTCCATTATCCCAGATACACCCTCAGCCCTTCACAGCCAAGATCTCTCATCTCATCCTGTTATACAAGTCCAACCTAAAGATTCCTCTCAGTCTGTTAAGCAGAATAAGGAGAAGCCATTTTCATGTTCAGAATGCGGTAAATGTTTTACTGTGAAATCACAGCTTGGTAGACATCAAATAATTCACACAGGAGAGAAGCCATTTTCATGTTCAGAATGTGGGAAATGTTTTACTGAAAAATCAACACTTATTAGACATCTAAGAACTCACGCAGGAGAGAAGCCATTTTCATGTTCAGAATGTGGAAAATGTTTTTCTTATAAATCATATCTTATTCAACATCAAAAAATGCACACAGGAGAGAAGCCATTTTCATGTTCAGAATGTGGGAAATATTTTACTCTAAAATCACATCTTGTTATACATCAAATAATACACACAGGAGAGAAACCATTTGCATGTTCAGAATGTGGAAAAAGTTTTATTCAAAAGTCAAATCTTATTCAACATCAAAAAAATCACACAGGAGAGAAGCCATTTTCATGTTCAGAATGTGCAAAATGTTTTACTCTGAAATCTCTTCTTGTCAAGCATCAAAAAGTGCACACAGGAGAGATGCTTTTATGTTCCAATTGTGGAAAACGTTTTACTGAAAAATCACATCTTGCGCTACATCAAAGAATTCACACAGGAGAGAAGCCATTTTCATGTTCACAATGTGGAAAATGTTTTACTCATAAATCAAGTCTTATTCAACATCAAAAATTTCACACAGGAGAGAAGCCTTTTTCATGTTCAGAATGTGAGAAATGTTTTACTCTAAAATCACATCTTGTTCAACATCAAAAAATTCACACAGGAGAGAAGCCATTTTCATGTTTGGAATGTGGAAAATGTTTTACTCAGAAATCAAATCTTATGCAACATCAAAAAGTTCACACAGGAGAGAAGCCATTTTCATGTTCGGAATGTGGGAAATGTTTTACTCAGAAATCAAGTCTTATTCAACATCAAATAATTCACACAAGAAAGAAGCCATTTTCATGTTCAGAATGTGGGAAATGTTTTACTGAGAAATCACTACTTATCAGACATACAAGAATTCACACAGGAGAGAAGGCAATTCCAAGCAATAAATGATACAGATAACACATCTATATAGTTCATTCAGTCTTTTATTTGCACCATTGAAAAAGGGGACAACGTGTCTGGTTTAAAGACTTTACCTGCACAAGTATTGGGACAACTTGGAATCCGCCACTGCCCCAGCAGAGCCATTTACAAGCAGCTTAAACCTATTGCCAGCAAGTGATCAACAGCACCGGACCTCCACTGCTCTCTTACATCCTTCCCCGTGCCGCCGGGGTAGAGAGACACAGGGCCGGATGATCTGCAGTGCCGCCACACTCTTTTGATTGACTCCGCAAAACTTACCAACTGATCCGGTAAGAGGCACATTGTGCCGCCACATCCTCCTCTTGTACAATGTCCCCGCCGGGGTATAGAGGTCTTTCATCTACCCTGTGCAGGCAGTGGGCTCATAACAGTGAGTCTCCAGCACTGCAAAAAAAACAAAAAAAACATAACTTGGATTTATAAACCAATACAGGATTAACTCTAACATCATTGTCTACACCATTTGAACTTGTGACATTACTTACCTCTTTATAACCCTGGTTATAAAGCAATTGTCAGACTGTACCTTTGTGCGCACAAGAGCGCAGTATCTACTTGTCCCATATACGAAGTACATTATTTAGTTCACTAAGTGTAACCCCCTTGTGATTTAGTGTAATTTATATATGAAATCTCTGAGTATTTATCTATTTATGAACTATATTTCTATACTGTGAGTTGTCTGAAGCAAGGGCCCTGCCGAAGACCACACTTCAGAGTTTTTAAATAAATGTCATTTTATCACCAATAAATGTGATTTTATGCTAGACACAATCTCTTTCCTTCTTTTATCTTCCGATCTTCCTTTTGTCTCTCTTTTACCTTAGCCTAGTAGGACTGCTCCGTTGTCTGTATATTTTTTATAGTCTATTTCTGGCACACTGGGTATGTGTAACGCAGTATCCTCGGCTTAGGTTTTTTCTGTATTTTCTGTTTTATGTATAGCTCCCACAGATATATTTTTTCTTGCATTTGACATCTATATATTAACCATATACATAGGATATCTGACATTTATACATATATCATATACTGCATCTCCAAACTTGTTCCCAATTGTTAATAAAAGTTTTCTTTTAGAACGTAGTCACCGATCCAGCGATGTCATCACTATAGTTTACATGGTACGAAAAGAGTGTGATATATGGTTGTGATATTCACTGCTCCTCATGGAGAAGACCCAACAGGCATAATCCATGGGGAGCTGCTACTGGAGACCCAATCATCCAAGATCTAGGACGCAAACCCAGCTTTCTGACACTGGGCTGTACAGTGCGACCCAAAATCCGTTGGTAATCCTCAGATTTCATGATGCCTTGCACACATTCAAGGCACCCAGTGCAAGAGGCAGCAAAACAACCCAAAACATCATTGAACCTCCATCATATTTCACTGTAGGTACTGTGATCTTTTCTTTGTAGGCCTCATTCCTTTTTCGGTAAACAGTAGAACGATGTGCTTTACCAAAAAGCTCTATCTTGGTCTCATCTGTCCACAAGATGTTTTCCCAGAAGCATTTTGGCTTACTCAAGTTCATTTTGGCAAAATGGCGTTTCATTTTATTTAAATGTCGACAGATATTCCAAGGAGCATCAGTATCAGCGTGAACTATCTTTGGAACTTGTTTGGGGCTGCTTATCCACCATCTGGACTATCCTGCGACATCTTTCATCATTTTTTCACTTCTGTCCATGCCCAGGGAGATTAGCTATAGTGTCATGGGTTGCAAACTTCTCGATAATGTTGCGCACTGTGGAAAAAGGCAAATCTAGATCTTTGGAGATGGACTTGTAACCTTGAGATTGTTGATATTTTTCCACAATTTTGGTTCTCAAGTCCTCAGACAGTTCTCTTCTCCTCTTTCTGTTGTCCATATTTAGTGTGGCACACACAGACACACAGGCCCTCATTTACTATTGCAAACCTGACGTTTTGTCGGGTTGTGCGCCAGTTTCGGGCACATTGCGCCAGAATATGCGCCTGAAATTCTGTCTGCGCCTGAATTGAACATACCCCAACTAACTCTCCATTTTGCTAAGAAAACCCAAAAAAGGGACGTGGCAGTGGGGGAAGGGGGCGTGGTCACATAAAAGGGGCGTGTTCCCGGTATTTTCACAAAATCACAACATATTTACTAAAGTTTCCACATAAAATGTGGTGGATTTCAGCTGATGAAAACCCAACAGATCAGAACATGTGCAAAAAAAAAAGCAAAGTGTAGGCAAAGTGGAAACTGTAGGGAAACCTTAGTAAATACCATGGAAAATAAATTGTAGGGAATTAAAACCCACAAAGAAACCTACACAACACTCTTAGTAAATAAGGGCCATGCACTTTAGCTGTTTGTGCAAGCTGGGAGTTGTAGTTACACAACAGCTAAAGGTACACTTTAAAGAATATCTGCTTCCAGAGCGTGTTCTGATTATCAACATTAAACTTTGTTCGATCAAACAGTCATGCTGTACTAGAACACATATTGATACATCTTCTCAACAAACATGCCTGATATTTGCCTAACAATGACCGATCAATAAAATGTCAGTGTCAGGCTGACCTACTGGGGGAAAAGAGGCACAAAAGTACGATTACTTAGCTTTTACAGAGAAAAACTGAAAAATAAGCTTGTAAAATGCTTCAATAAACAGAAGAGATTTGGTTATCTGAACCGTGTCAGCTGTCTCATTTCTCCTCCACCGATGCATGCATCATCTATATATTCAATTTGGCCGGGAATAGATAAGCACTGTATGTCTGAAGAAGTCATTCTACTTCACATGTATATACTATAATACTATAATACATGTATATATACTTGACTAGGGGAGATTCTAGCTGCCTTTCCCTGACCATATGAACCACTCACCCAGTAATGACCGACACATCTGTATGGTGCTAAGGCCACAGCAGCCCAACTTTATTAAATAACAATTAAAACATTGTGCATAAATATAACTCTGTATGAACGTCATACAACAACATATATATATATATATATATATCTTTATTTAACCATAACTGTTAAACCCAACGTCAACAGGAGAAGACCCAGAGGCACCGTCCACTTTCTTTTCACCAACATGAATTCCTGGGGCCTCCTACTCTTACTCCCGGCTGACCAACACCTGGCCTGGGAGCACCACCTGCAGAGCCCCGTATCCTTCCCTGGGTCCCCCATGGCCACAGGAATTATACCACCATGGCGTATGTCCTCCATGCCCCACTTTACTCCCGATCCATAGTACACCTTCTCCTGCCCCATCCACAATGAAGACAAGTGACCCCTTACTCGGCCACGTTCCTCCACACCCTCAAAGCACACTCCACCACCTCCCGGATATCCAGCGGCCATAGATCCATCCCGAAGGCGTTAAGGTGGACTAAGCCCGAAGCCATGAAATCCGGGTCCCAGATTTCCAAATGGCGCACCACCAGCCCACCGTTTCGGGCCATGAACCGTCCCACCGCCTTGTTAACCTTCGCCCGAGCATGATTCAGGCCTGCCACCGACCTGGCCCCCCTCCAACGCCTCCTAGCCACCATGTCCGACCATATGATGATCAGTCCAGGGAAAGAAGACCAGAGCCTCAACATATCCAGCTTGATATCCCTCATTAGCTCCCTGGACCAACAAGATACCAGTTCGTTCCCTCCCAGGTGCAAAACCACGACATCTGGGGCCTTGTCCATCCTGGAATAATAGTGAATACAGGGCAGCAACTCGGAAAAAAGCATACCCCCTTGACCCAGCCAGCGTACCTCCACCTCCGACCTGGGGAAACCCAATTGCCGACTCTCCGGGCACACCGCAGCCCTCGCCTTCCCCTCTGACAACATACGAATGGCCAACAATCTAGACAAGGCACCTCCTGGATCCTAAAAGAGAGAAAAGAACATGCCAGCACGGAACTTAACCAACAACACTCACAGCAGATGCGGCCGAACATATAGTTTAAAGCGATCAGACTCCCACCGCCCAATCCTTTTGATCACACCCGGCCCAACCCCCACCGAGAAGCCTCAGTCGCTGCGCCTATGCGAAAAGAATGGGAGCAAACATTTGCAGAAAACCGCCATGAGCTGAAAGCGGGATAGGAAGCTACCATCCACATGCACCAACAGAGGGCCCAACATGGCCCGGGCGAACCTCCAAAAACTGCCCATAACAAGCCACCGGGCACATACCCGATCCTGATAACGTTGACAGCCGGATCACCACTCCCTTATCCAACTGATCAGTCTTAGAGTGACGCAAGAAACACTCCAAGACGCCCGCCACCTCCCGCACGTCTGAAAAAAGCAGGCATAGGGTTCCCCGTATTTTCCTTCTCAGCACAATACCAACCAAACAGCAACAGCCTGACGTTACCAGGGTGGGCGAGGACCATTATTACTGGCCCTCCCTAGCCTAAATAATGCCAGCCTGTTACATCCTAGGCCCAGGAGCGCCATTTTTGATGCTCCGGGCCTGTTGGTACCGGCTCTTCTCCGCACCCCTGTGTGTAATAATTGGGGGTTAGCGGTAGCTGTTTTTGGGGCTAGCGCTAAGCCCTGGCTTAGTAATGGATTCCGTCAATAAGACCAGCTTCCACTACTATACCTGAAAATTCAATAAAAAAAAACACAACACATTGGAACATTTTTTTTATTTAAAAAAACACTCCCCCACAGCCCTCGTTAACCATTTTATTAAAAGAAAAAAAAAATTATCTGCTGTAATCCATCGAATCCGCAGTAATCCTCTGCATACACGGATCTGAAACGAGAAGAAAACAAACACAAAAAATTGGTTATGACATTTTTGGCGCTGTCCACTGGGGAGAGCACCCATGATGCAATGTCTACCCAAACAGGGAGCCACAAATTGGTGCAAAACTACAACTCCCAGAATGCCCAAACAGCCTTTGGCTGTCTGGGCATGCTGGGAGTTGTAGTTTAGCAACAGCTGGAGTCTCCCTGTCTGGTTAGACACTGCCAGAAGGGTCCGTTCACATTATACAAAACGGACAATGTGAACAGAGCTTCAGATTAAATAGCCTTGTTCCCTTCTGTAGCTCTGCCCCCTAATAATGTCGTCACTAGGGGGCGGAGCTACACAAACCTGCCCGGGACTCGAGGGAAGTGAGCAGACTTCGTCTTCTCTATACACTACATCTATAGATAGCTGTATATAGTGTATATCGCCCAAAGGGTTAACCTACACTGTCCAGCAGTGTAAGTTAACTCTTTCCTTGCTGGGCTTCCGCATAGCGCACAGCTCAGCAAGGGGTTAAGTGAGCCAGCAATGTGTATACTGTATACACATTGCAGGCTCACTGTAAGTTCTTGCTGGGCAGTAGATATACGATGTATACCTACGGCTCAGCGTCAGCTGTTCTCTCGGCTCTGTAGCCTTGAGAACAGCTGATCCCAACATTCACATCAGGAGGATCGGCGGGTGTCAGGAGGAGTGACATCTGCTGGGATCTGTCCCTTACTGCAGGTACTAATACTCCCAACATGGAGCACACTCTGTTGGGAGCAGTAGTACCTGCATTAATAGACAGATCGCAGCGAGTGTAACTTCTGACACCCGCTGCGATCTGTCTATTAATGCAGGTACTACAGCTCCCAGCATGGAGCAGAGTGTACTCCATGTTGGGAGTAGTAGTACTTGTGGTTAAGGAAAGATCACTGCGGGTATCACTCCTGACACCACTGTGATCCTCCTGTATAATGTATGGATGCAGGGGTCGCTCTCCTATGGTCCCCTGCATGGCCGTATATATACACATATTCCTATTTCTCACAGAGAGCTGCAATTGGCTGGAACCATCTGGCCAATCACAGCTCTGCGGGAAATATGAATATGTGTATATATACGTGAGTGCAGGGGACCATAGAAGAGCGGCCCCCGCATCTATACATTATACAAGAGGATCGCAAGGGACCCCGGCGATCTGTCAATTAGTACAGGTAACTACTACTCCCATCATGGAACAGTGTGTTCCATGCTGGGAGTAGTAGTACTACCTAAAAAATTTAAATAACAAAAAAGTGAAAAACACGCACACACTACATTTATGTTACATAAATTGATCCCTATTTAAAAATTAATAAACATTTCATAATAAAAAAAGATACATTTCGTTAGATACAATTTTTTCCATCACTACTGTATCTTTTTTATTATTTTTTTTATGGTACCCTACGAAATTTTTTAAAAAAAAGGTATCTCCATAATTTTTTAGGATCGCTAAAGTCTAAAAAAGAATAAAAAGATTTACCCGAATGTACCCGAATACCAAATGTATCCGAAAGAAAATAAAAACCTGAATACCGAATGTATCCGAAAAATCAAACCGAACACCCGAATACCGAATGTATCCGAAAAATCCAAATCCAAAACGAAAATTTTTCTTGTGCACAAGTCTATAAAAAAGTAGAGCCGCCTCCCAATCAGAAACCTCCGTCCCCATGTTCAACCCCGCCACCACTGACTCCCAATCCCTCCACCACCTACAGTAGCCCCACCAACAGACCGGCTAATCAGGCCTAATGCCACAGCTATACCAGACTCCATAGCCAGTCGGGACATGGGAATCGCTCCTACTGAAAACGAGAGAGCGTCAGCGATGTCATTACATGCCCCGGCACATGCAAAGCCACAAAATGAGAATTCAGCTCCAATCCCCGCAGCACCAGCCTGCGAAGCAGGCTCACCACCAGCGGAGAATTCGCCATCTGCCCATTAATAGCCTGAACCACCCCCATATTGTTGCAGTGAAAACAAACCTTCCTAGCACTCAACTGCCCACCCCACACCACCATAGCTACCACGATAGGGAATAGCTCGAGTAGAGCCAGGTTTTTAGTGTACCCTGCCGCCCACCAAGCTGCAGGCCACTCACCCCCGCACCAGCTACCCCGCAAATAAGCCCCAAACCCACAGCTACCAGCAGCATCCGTAAAAAGAGCCAAATCCTGGCTAGACACCAGCCTGTCCATCAGGGAGCGGCCATTGTAACTATCCCGAAGTCCGCCCTCACCACGGCCAACAGCCTAACAAAATGGTGCGGCCGCACCACCCCGGCAAAACACCCTCCCCATAGGCATGATGCAGCAGGCAAAGTTAAACTGCCACAACAAAACCTGAATGTCCCTCAAACGCAACTTACCAGCCCGCCGCCCCTGGGCAACTGCCACCCGCAACTCCGCCAACTTGTCCTCCGGCAACTGACATTCCATGGCCACAGTATCGATCACGATACCCAAAAATTTGACCACGGTCGCCGGGCCTTCAGTCTTGTCCAGGGCCAACGGGACCCCAAACCACCCTCTGCATGACTTGCAGCAAAATCGCATAAACCATAGAACCCTCCCGGACCAATAAACAAAAAGTTGTCGAGGTAGTGAAGCACAGAGTCAACTTGAGACTCCTGCCGAATCACCCACTCCAAAAAAGAGCTGAACTGTTCTAAATAAGAACTATACCACTGAACCCACACCAAAGCCGTATCGAAGGAAGTATATGACACGGCACAAAGTGCCGGATCAATCCTGTTGTTCACCGAATCCCCCGCTGGGTTGGGAAGGTGAAGAATCAGCCGAAATTTGTTCGGCTCCTTCTTGGGCACCAGACCCAGCGGGGAAACCCACAACCCAGGCAAAGGAGGGGAGACAAACGGACTCGCCATCCTGCCTAGGCCCACCTCCTTCAACAATGTTTCCTCCACTAACTCGGGTCTGATCCGGGCAGAAATTAAATTCAGCCTCCTCCTCACCCGGAGCACTCATGCCAGAAACGGCATTCGGCTCCAAATTTGCAGGCACCTTCACCCTCCCGAAAGGACTGCTGGCCACTGCGCTGAGCAGCCATTAGCCTCATCCACAGGCCTATATCCTTGTGATCCCACCTCAATGAAGGGCGGACCGCCATCCTCTGTTTAAACTGCTCATCATAGTGTAACCACGCAGTTCCGCCATAAACCCAGTGCGCCTCCCCGATGGCATCCATATAGCAGAAGAGGATGGAACAATGTTCCGGCGCCTTCTCCCCCACTACGCTAGCCAGTATTGTGAACGCCTGTAACCAATTGGAGAAAGACCGCCGATCAGCCGATACCGTTGCCTTTCTTCCTCCTCCTTTAACTGCTTCGCACCCTCGTCCTGTTTAACCCTATCTAAGTAAAATTTTTCCAAAGGAAGCAGGGATAATATCTCCACATACTCCCCTATCCAAATTTTTTCCCAAACCTCAGCTTTGAGGTGAGCCCCCAAGGGACCCTCGTAGCACACATATACCTCCTCGCGCGCATGGTCCGTCAACCTGACATCACCACCCGTCCCTGATGCGGCCAGTACAGCCGCCGACTTAGCCGTCGGTCCTCCAGCAGGGCCTCCAGCCCCCGACGGACCAGCCAACCCCCCCCCTGCCTCCACTACTACAGCGGAAGCACTGCCCCCTGCCGCAAACGCCGTGGCACTAGACCCCCCAGCTACCTCGCCCACGGCCATTCCCACGGACACACCCTCGGACCCCCCCGGTGTCCATACATCTTCTTATCCACATAGATACCTACAGTCACCGTCCTCTGACATATACACTATAATACATGTATATACTATAATACTATAATACATGTATATACTATAATACTATAATACATGTATATACTATAATACTATACTACATGTATATACTATAATACTATACTACATGTATATACTATAATACTATACTACATGTATATACTATACTACATGTATATACTATAATACATGTATACACTATAATACATGTATATACTATAATACATGTATACACTATAATACTATAATACATGTATATACTATAATACTATAATACATGTATATACTATAATACATGTATATACTATAATACAGATATTTAGTGTATTTTGTCCTGTTATTGTCGGTGTCCATACATCTTCTTATCCACATAGACACCTACAGTCACCGTCCTCTGACATATACACTATAATACTATAATACATCTATATACTGTAATACATGTATATACTATAATACATGTGTATACTATAATAGATGTATATACTATAATACATGTATATACTATAATGCTATAATACATGTATATACTATAATACATGTATATACTATAATACATGTATATACTATAATACATGTATATACTATAATACTATAATACATGTATATACTATAATACAGACATTTAGTGTATTTTGTCCTATTATTGTCGGTGTCCATACATCTTCTTATCCACATAGACACCTACAGTCACCGTCCTCTGACATATACACTATAATACATGTATATACTATAATACTATAATACATGTATATACTATAATACTATAATACATGTATATACTATAATACATGTATATACTATAATACTATAATACATGTATATACTATAATACATGTATATACTATAATACTATAATACATGTATATACTATAATACTATAATACATGTATATACTATAATACTATAATACATGTGTATACTATAATACATGTATATACTATAATACTATAATACATGTATATGCTATAATACATGTATATACTATAATACTATAATACATGTATATACTATAATACTATAATACATGTATATACTATAATACATGTATATACTATAATACTATAATACATGTATATACTATAATACTATAATACATGTATATACTATAATACTATAATACATGTATATACTATAATACTATAATACATGTATATACTATAATACATGTATATACTATAATACTATAATACATGTATATACTATAATACATGTATATACTATAATACTATAATACATGTATATACTATAATACTATAATACATGTATATACTATAATACTATAATACATGTATATACTATAATACTATAATACATGTATATGCTATAATACTATAATACATGTATACACTATAATACTATAATACATGTATACACTATAATACTATAATACATGTATATACTATAATACTATAATACATGTATATACTATAATACTATAATACATGTATATACTATAATACTATAATACATGTATATACTATAATACTATAATACATGTATACACTATAATACTATAATACATGTATACACTATAATACTATAATACATGTATACACTATAATACTATAATACATGTATACACTATAATACTATAATACATGTATATACTATAATACTATAATACATGTATACACTATAATACTATAATACATGTATATACTATAATACTATAATACATGTATATACTATAATACTATAATACATGTATATACTATAATACAGACATTTAGTGTATTTTGTCCTGTTATTGTCGGTGTCCATACATCTTCTTATCCACATAGACACCTACAGTCACCTTCCTCTGACATATACACTATAATACATGTATATACTATAATACTATAATACACGTATATACTATAATACTATAATACACGTATATACTATAATACTATAATACATGTATATACTATAATACATGTATATACTATAATACTATAATACATGTATATACTATAATACTATAATACATGTATATACTATAATACTATAATACATGTATATACTATAATACATGTATACACTATAATACTATAATACATGTATACACTATAATACTATAATACATGTATATACTATAATACATGTATATACTATAATACTATAATACATGTATATACTATAATACAGACATTTAGTGTATTTTGTCCTGTTATTGTCGGTGTCCATACATCTTCTTATCCACATAGACACCTACAGTCACCGTCCTCTGACATATACACTATAATACATGTATATACTATAATACTATAATACATGTATATACTATAATACTATAATACATGTATATGCTATAATACTATAATACATGTATATGCTATAATACTATAATACATGTATATACTATAATACTATAATACATGTATATACTATAATACATGTATATACTATAATACTATAATAAATCTATATACTATAATACTATAATACATGTGTATACTATAATACATGTATATACTATAATACATGTATATACTATAATACTATAATACATGTATATACTATAATGCTATAATACATGTATATACTATAATACTATAATACATGTATATACTATAATACATGTATATACTATAATACTATAATACATGTATATACTATAATACTATAATACATGTTGTCACGATTCGGCTTCCAGGTAGTGGATCCTCTGTGTCAGCGAGGGATTGGCGTGGACCGTGCTAGTGGACCGGTTCTAAGAGGCTACTGGTTTTCACCAGAGCCCGCCGCAAAGCGGGATGGTCTTGCTGCGGCAGTAGCAACCAGGTCGTATCCACTAGCAACGGCTCTACCTCGCTGACTGCTGAGAAGGCGTGGGACAGAAGGACTAGGCAGAGGCAAGGTCAGACGTAGCAGAAGGTCGGGGGCAGGCGGCAAGGTTCGTAGTCAGGATGGGTAGCAGAAGTTCAGGTACACAGGCTTTGGACACACTAAACGCTTTCACTGGCACAAGGCAACAAGATCCGGCAAAAGAGTGCAAGGGAGGAGACTAGATAAAGGCAGGGAGCAGGTGGGAGCCAATTAAGCTAATTGGGCCAGGCACCAATCATTGGTGCACTGGCCCTTTAAGTCTCAGAGAGCTGGCGCGCGCGCGCCCTAGAGAGCGGAGCCGCGCGCGCCAGCACATGACAGCAGGGGACCGGGACGGGTAAGTGACCTGGGATGCGATTCGCGAGCGGGCGCGTCCCGCTGTGCGAATCGCATCCCCAACGGCCAAAACAGTGCAGCGCTCCCGGTCAGCGGGACCGACCGGGGCGCTGCAGGGAGAAAGACGCCGTGAGCGCTCCGGGGAGGAGCGGGGACCCGGAGCGCTAGGCGTAACAGTACCCCCCCCCTTAGGTCTCCCCTTCTCTTTGTCCGGTAACTGCCTCCCCTGGGATGAGGACACCGGGAAAGAATGGAGGGTTTCCTCAACGGCAGGCAGTACAGCAGGAGTGGGAATGGGGAGGGAGGGCAGAGGGCGAGGCCTGGCACGGGGCAGTGTGACACCAGGACGGGGACCATGGGGAGGCACAGAGGCTTGCCTGATGGGCCTGGGAGGGGGGGAGAGGCACTTCCTGTGGCAGGCAGAGTCCCAGTTCCTGATCTCCCCGGTGGTCCAATCAATGGTGGGGGAATGAAGCCGGAGCCAAGGCAGACCGAGGAGGACCTCAGAGGTACAGTTGGGGAGAATGAAGAACTCAATCTTTTCATGGTGGGGTCCGATAGACATCAGGAGGGGTTCTGTGCGGTAACGCACGGTGCAGTCCAATCTGGCTCCGTTGACCGCGGAAATGTAGAGCGGTTTGACGAGACGGGTCACCGGGATGCTGAATCTATTAACAAAGGACTCCAACATAAAATTCCCGGAGGCACCAGAGTCCAAGCAGGCCACGGCTGAGAGGGAGGAGTTGGTTGTAGGAGAAATCCGAACGGGCACCGTGAGACGTGGAGAAGAAGACTTAGAACCAAAAGATGCAACACCCACGTGAGCTGGGTGCGTGCGTGCGTTTCCCAGGCGCGGAGGACGGATAGGGCAATCCACCAAGAAATGCTCAGTACTGGCACAGTACAGACAGAGATTTTCTTCTCTACGGCGATTCCTCTCTTCCTGGGTCAGGCGAGACCGATCCACTTGCATGGCCTCCTCGGCGGGAGGCCCAGGCGTAGACTGCAAAGGATGCTGTGGGAGAGGTGCCCAGAGATCTAAGTCTTTTTCCTGGCGGAGCTCTTGGTGTTGCTCAGAAAAACGCATGTCAATGCGGGTAGCCAAATGGATGAGTTCTTGGAGGTCGGCAGGAATCTCTCGTGCGGCCAGCACATCCTTGATGCGACTGGATAGGCCTTTTTTAAAGGTCGCGCAGAGAGCCTCATTATTCCAGGATAGTTCAGAAGCAAAAGTACGGAATTGTATGGCGTACTCGCCAACGGAAGAATTACCCTGGACCAGGTTCAGCAAGGCAGTCTCAGCAGAAGAGGCTCGGGCAGGTTCCTCAAAGACACTTCGGACTTCAGCAAAGAAGGACTGGACTGTGGCTGTGGCAGGATCATTGCGGTCCCAGAGCGGTGTGGCCCAAGACAAGGCCTTTCCTGAAAGAAGGCTTACTACGAACGCCACCTTAGACCGTTCAGTAGGAAACAAGTCTGACAACATCTCCATATGCAGGGAACACTGAGACAAAAATCCACGGCAGAGTCTGGAGTCCCCATCAAATTTGTCCGGCAGGGACAGGCGGAGGTTAGGAGCGGCCACTCGCTGCGGAGGAGGTGCAGGAGCTGGCGGAGGAGATGGTTGCTGCTGTAGCAGAGGCAGAATTTGCTGTAACATGGCGGTCAACTGCGACAGCTGCTGTCCTTGTTGGGCAATCTGCTGCGATTGCTGAGCGACCACCGTGGGAAGATCAGCGAGACTTGGCAGCGGCACCTCAGCGGGATCCATGGCCGGATCTACTGTCACGATTCGGCTTCCAGGTAGTGGATCCTCTGTGTCAGCGAGGGATTGGCGTGGACCGTGCTAGTGGACCGGTTCTAAGAGGCTACTGGTTTTCACCAGAGCCCGCCGCAAAGCGGGATGGTCTTGCTGCGGCAGTAGCAACCAGGTCGTATCCACTAGCAACGGCTCTACCTCGCTGACTGCTGAGAAGGCGTGGGACAGAAGGACTAGGCAGAGGCAAGGTCAGACGTAGCAGAAGGTCGGGGGCAGGCGGCAAGGTTCGTAGTCAGGATGGGTAGCAGAAGTTCAGGTACACAGGCTTTGGACACACTAAACGCTTTCACTGGCACAAGGCAACAAGATCCGGCAAAAGAGTGCAAGGGAGGAGACTAGATAAAGGCAGGGAGCAGGTGGGAGCCAATTAAGCTAATTGGGCCAGGCACCAATCATTGGTGCACTGGCCCTTTAAGTCTCAGAGAGCTGGCGCGCGCGCGCCCTAGAGAGCGGAGCCGCGCGCGCCAGCACATGACAGCAGGGGACCGGGACGGGTAAGTGACCTGGGATGCGATTCGCGAGCGGGCGCGTCCCGCTGTGCGAATCGCATCCCCAACGGCCAAAACAGTGCAGCGCTCCCGGTCAGCGGGACCGACCGGGGCGCTGCAGGGAGAAAGACGCCGTGAGCGCTCCGGGGAGGAGCGGGGACCCGGAGCGCTAGGCGTAACACATGTATATACTATAATACTATAATACATGTATATACTATAATACTATAATACATGTATATGCTATAATACTATAATACATGTATATACTATAATACTATAATACATGTATACACTATAATACTATAATACATGTATATACTATAATACTATAATACATGTATATGCTATAATACTATAATACATGTATATACTATAATACTATAATACATGTATATACTATAATACATGTATATACTATAATACTATAATACATGTATATACTATAATACTATAATACATGTATATGCTATAATACTATAATACATGTATATACTATAATACTATAATACATGTATATACTATAATACTATAATACATGTATATACTATAATACATGTATATACTATAATACATGTATATACTATAATACTATAATACATGTATATACTATAATACTATAATACATGTATATACTATAATACTATAATACATGTATATACTATAATACTATAATACATGTATATACTATAATACTATAATACATGTATATGCTATAATACTATAATACATGTATACACTATAATACTATAATACATGTATACGCTATAATACTATAATACATGTATACACTATAATACTATAATACATGTATATACTATAATACTATAATACATGTATATACTATAATACTATAATACATGTATATACTATAATACTATAATACATGTATACACTATAATACTATAATACATGTATATACTATAATACTATAATACATGTATATACTATAATACTATAATACATGTATATACTATAATACAGACATTTAGTGTATTTTGTCCTGTTATTGTCGGTGTCCATACATCTTCTTATCCACATAGACACATACAGTCACCGTCCTCTGACATATACACTATAATACATGTATATACTATAATACTATAATACATGTATACACTATAATACTATAATACTATAATACATGTATATACTATAATACAGACATTTAGTGTATTTTGTCCTGTTATTGTCGGTGTCCATACATCTTCTTATCCACATAGACACCTACAGTCACCGTCCTCTGACATATACACTATAATACATGTATATACTATAATACTATAATACACGTATATACTATAATACTATAATACACGTATATACTATAATACTATAATACATGTATATACTATAATACTATAATACATGTATATACTATAATACTATAATACATGTATATACTATAATACTATAATACATGTATATACTATAATACATGTATATGCTATAATACTATAATACATGTATATGCTATAATACTATAATACATGTATATACTATAATACATGTATATACTATAATACTATAATACATGTATATACTATAATACTATAATACATGTATATACTATAATACTATAATACATGTATATACTATAATACTATAATACATGTATATACTATAATACAGACATTTAGTGTATTGTGTCCTGTTATTGTCGGTGTCCATACATCTTCTTATCCACATAGACACCTACAGTCACCGTCCTCTGACATATACACTATAATATATGTATATACTATAATACATGTATATACTATAATACTATAATACATGTATATACTATAATACATGTATATACTATAATACTATAATACATCTATATACTATAATACTATAATACATGTGTATACTATAATACATGTATATACTATAATACATGTATATACTATAATACTATAATACATGTATATACTATAATGCTATAATACATGTATATACTATAATACTATAATACATGTATATACTATAATACATGTATATACTATAATACTATAATACATGTATATACTATAATGCTATAATACATGTATATACTATAATACTATAATACATGTATATACTATAATACTATAATACATGTATATACTATAATACTATAATACATGTATATGCTATAATACTATAATACATGTATACACTATAATACTATAATACATGTATACACTATAATACTATAATACATGTATATACTATAATACTATAGTACATGTATATACTATAATACTATAATACATGTATATACTATAATACAGACATTTAGTGTATTTTGTCCTGTTATTGTCGGTGTCCATACATCTTCTTATCCACATAGACACCTACAGTCACCGTCCTCTGACATATACACTATAATACACGTATATACTATAATACTATAATACACGTATATACTATAATACTATAATACACGTATATACTATAATACTATAATACATGTATATACTATAATACTATAATACATGTATATACTATAATACTATAATACATGTATATACTATAATACTATAATACATGTATATACTATAATACTATAATACATGTATATACTATAATACTATAATACATGTATATACTATAATACTATAATACATGTATATACTATAATACTATAATACATGTATATACTATAATACTATAATACATGTATACACTATAATACTATAATACATGTATATACTATAATACTATAATACATGTATATACTATAATACTATAATACATGTATATACTATAATACTATAATACATGTATATACTATAATACATGTATATACTATAATACTATAATACATGTATATACTATAATACATGTATATACTATAATACTATAATACATGTATATACTATAATACATGTATACACTATAATACTATAATACATGTATACACTATAATACTATAATACATGTATATACTATAATACTATAATACATGTATATACTATAATACTATAATACATGTATATACTATAATACTATAATACATGTATATACTATAATACAGACATTTAGTGTATTTTGTCCTGTTATTGTCGGTGTCCATACATCTTCTTATCCACATAGACACCTACAGTCACCGTCCTCTGACATATACACTATAATACATGTATATACTATAATACTATAATACACGTATATACTATAATACTATAATACATGTATATACTATAATACTATAATACATGTATATACTATAATACTATAATACATGTATATACTATAATACTATAATACATGTATATACTATAATACATGTATATACTATAATACTATAATACATGTATATACTATAATACTATAATACATGTATATACTATAATACTATAATACATGTATATACTATAATACAGACATTTAGTGTATTTTGTCCTGTTATTGTCGGTGTCCATACATCTTCTTATCCACATAGACACCTACAGTCACCGTCCTCTAACATATACACTATAATACATGTATATACTATAATACTATAATACACGTATATACTATAATACTATAATACACGTATATACTATAATACTATAATACATGTATATACTATAATACTATAATACATGTATATACTATAATACTATAATACATGTATATACTATAATACTATAATACATGTATATACTATAATACTATAATACATGTATATGCTATAATACTATAATACATGTATATGCTATAATACTATAATACATGTATATACTATAATACTATAATACATGTATATACTATAATACTATAATACATGTATATACTATAATACTATAATACATGTATATACTATAATACATGTATATACTATAATACATGTATATACTATAATACTATAATACATGTATATACTATAATACATGTATACACTATAATACTATAATACATGTATACACTATAATACTATAATACATGTATATACTATAATACTATAATACATGTATATACTATAATACTATAATACATGTATATACTATAATACAGACATTTAGTGTATTGTGTCCTGTTATTGTCGGTGTCCATACATCTTCTTATCCACATAGACACCTACAGTCACCGTCCTCTGACATATACACTATAATACATGTATATACTATAATACTATAATACATGTATATACTATAATACATGTATATACTATAATACTATAATACATCTATATACTATAATACTATAATACATGTATATACTATAATACATGTATATACTATAATACTATAATACATGTATATACTATAATGCTATAATACATGTATATACTATAATACTATAATACATGTATATACTATAATACTATAATACATGTATATGCTATAATACTATAATACATGTATACACTATAATACTATAATACATGTATACACTATAATACTATAATACATGTATATACTATAATACTATAGTACATGTATATACTATAATACTATAATACATGTATATACTATAATACAGACATTTAGTGTATTTTGTCCTGTTATTGTCGGTGTCCATACATCTTCTTATCCACATAGACACCTACAGTCACCGTCCTCTGACATATACACTATAATACATGTATATACTATAATACTATAATACATGTATATACTATAATACTATAATACACGTATATACTATAATACTATAATACACGTATATACTATAATACTATAATACATGTATATACTATAATACTATAATACATGTATATACTATAATACTATAATACATGTATATACTATAATACTATAATACATGTATATACTATAATACATGTATATACTATAATACTATAATACATGTATATACTATAATACTATAATACATGTATATACTATAATACATGTATATACTATAATACTATAATACATGTATATACTATAATACTATAATACATGTATATACTATAATACTATAATACATGTATATACTATAATACTATAATACATGTATATACTATAATACTATAATACATGTATATACTATAATACTATAATACATGTATACACTATAATACTATAATACATGTATACACTATAATACTATAATACATGTATACACTATAATACTATAATACATGTATATACTATAATACTATAATACATGTATATACTATAATACTATAATACATGTATATACTATAATACTATAATACATGTATATACTATAATACTATAATACATGTATATACTATAATACATGTATATACTATAATACTATAATACATGTATATACTATAATACTATAATACATGTATATACTATAATACTATAATACATGTATATACTATAATACTATAATACATGTATATACTATAATACATGTATACACTATAATACTATAATACATGTATACACTATAATACTATAATACATGTATATACTATAATACTATAATACATGTATATACTATAATACTATAATACATGTATATACTATAATACTATAATACATGTATATACTATAATACTATAATACATGTATATACTATAATACAGACATTTAGTGTATTTTGTCCTGTTATTGTCGGTGTCCATACATCTTCTTATCCACATAGACACCTACAGTCACCATCCTCTGACATATACACTATAATACATGTATATACTATAATACACGTATATACTATAATACTATAATACATGTATATACTATAATACTATAATACATGTATATACTATAATACTATAATACATGTATATACTATAATACTATAATACATGTATATACTATAATACATGTATATACTATAATACATGTATATACTATAATACTATAATACATGTATATACTATAATACTATAATACATGTATATACTATAATACATGTATATACTATAATACTATAATACATGTATATACTATAATACTATAATACATGTATATACTATAATACTATAATACATGTATATACTATAATACTATAATACATGTATATACTATAATACTATAATACATGTGTTACGCCGAGCGCTCCGGGTCCCCGCTCCTCCCCGGAGCGCTCGCTACACTCTCTCCGCTGCAGCGCTCCGGTCAGATCCACTGACCCGGGGCGCTGCGATTCTGCTTCCAGCCGGGATGCGATTCGCGATGCGGGTAGCGCCCGCTCGCGATGCGCACCCCGGCTCCCGTACCTGACTCGCTCTCCCTCGGTCCTGTCCCGGCGCGCGCGGCCCCGCTCCCTAGGGCGCGCGCGCGCCTGGTCTTTGCGATTTAAAGGGCCACTGCGCCGCTGATTGGCGCAGTGATTCCAATTAGTGTCTTCACCTGTGCACTTCCCTATATCACCTCACTTCCCCTGCACTTCCCTGCCGGATCTTGTTGCCATTGTGCCAGTGAAAGCGTTTCCTTGTGTGTTCCTAGCCTGTGTTCCAGACCTCCTGCCGTTGCCCCTGACTACGATCCTTGCTGCCTGCCCCGACCTTCTGCTACGTCCGACCTTGCTTCTGTCTACTCCCTTGTACCGCGCCTATCTTCAGCAGCCAGAGAGGTGAGCCGTTGCTAGTGGATACGACCTGGTCACTACCGCCGCAGCAAGACCATCCCGCTTTGCGGCGGGCTCTGGTGAAAACCAGTAGTGACTTAGAACCGATCCACTAGCACGGTCCACGCCAATCCCTCTCTGGCACAGAGGATCCACTACCTGCCAGCCGGCATCATGACAGTAGATCCGGCCATGGATCCCGCTGAAGTTCCTCTGCCAGTTGTCGCTGACCTCACCACGGTGGTCGCCCAGCAGTCACAACAGATAGCGCAACAAGGCCAACAGCTGTCTCAACTGACCGTTATGCTACAACAGTTACTACCACAGCTTCAGCAGTCATCTCCTCCGCCAGCTCCTGCACCTCCTCCGCAGCGAGTGGCCGCTCCTGGGCTACGCCTATCTTTGCCGGATAAATTTGATGGGGACTCTAAGTTTTGCCGTGGCTTTCTTTCCCAATGTTCCCTGCATCTGGAGATGATGTCGGACCTGTTTCCCACTGAAAGGTCTAAGGTGGCTTTCGTAGTCAGCCTTCTGTCCGGAAAAGCCCTGTCATGGGCCACACCGCTCTGGGACCGCAATGACCCCGTCACTGCCTCTGTACACTCCTTCTTCTCGGAAATCCGAAGTGTCTTTGAGGAACCTGCCCGAGCCTCTTCTGCTGAGACTGCCCTGTTGAACCTGGTCCAGGGTAATTCTTCCGTTGGCGAGTATGCCGTACAATTCCGTACTCTTGCTTCAGAATTATCCTGGAATAATGAGGCCCTCTGCGCGACCTTTAAAAAAGGCCTATCCAGCAACATTAAAGATGTTCTGGCCGCACGAGAAATTCCTGCTAATCTACATGAACTTATTCACCTAGCCACTCGCATTGACATGCGTTTTTCCGAAAGGCGTCAGGAGCTCCGCCAAGATATGGACTCTGTTCGCACGAGGCGTTTCTTCTCCTCGGCTCCTCTCTCCTCTGGTCCCCTGCAATCTGTTCCTGTGCCTCCCGCCGTGGAGGCTATGCAGGTCGACCGGTCTCGCCTGACACCTCAAGAGAGGACACGACGCCGCTTGGAGAACCTCTGCCTGTACTGTGCTAGTACCGAACACTTCCTGAGGGATTGTCCTATCCGTCCTCCCCGCCTGGAAAGACGTCCGCTGACTCCGCACAAAGGTGAGACAGTCCTTGATGTCTACTCTGCTTCTCCACGTCTTACTGTGCCTGTGCGGATGTCTGCCTCTGCCTTCTCCTTCTCTACTGTGGCCTTCTTGGACTCTGGATCTGCAGGAAATTTTATTTTGGCCTCTCTCGTCAACAAGTTCAACATCCCAGTGACCAGTCTCGCCAGACCCCTTTACATCAATTGTGTAAACAATGAAAGATTGGACTGTACCATACGCTTCCGCACGGAGCCCCTTCTAATGAGCATCGGATCTCATCACGAGAGGATTGAACTTTTGGTCCTCCCCAATTGCACCTCGGAAATTCTCCTTGGACTTCCCTGGCTTCAACTTCATTCCCCAACCCTGGATTGGTCCACTGGGGAGATCAAGAGTTGGGGGCCCTCTTGTTCCAAGGACTGTCTAAGACCGGTTCCCAGTAACCCTTGCCGTGACTCTGTGGTTCCCTCAGTAACCGGTCTCCCTAAGGCCTATATGGACTTCGCGGATGTTTTCTGCAAAAAACAAGCTGAGACTCTACCTCCTCACAGGCCTTATGATTGCCCTATCGACCTCCTCCCGGGCACTACTCCACCCCGGGGCAGAATTTATCCTCTCTCTGCCCCAGAGACTCTTGCCATGTCTGAGTATGTCCAGGAAAATTTAAAAAAGGGCTTTATCCGTAAATCCTCCTCTCCTGCCGGAGCCGGATTTTTCTTTGTGTCCAAAAAAGATGGCTCCCTACGTCCTTGCATTGACTACCGCGGTCTTAATAAAATCACGGTTAAGAACCGCTACCCCCTACCCCTCATCTCTGAACTCTTTGATCGCCTCCAAGGTGCCCACATCTTTACTAAATTGGACTTAAGAGGCGCCTATAACCTCATCCGCATCAGAGAGGGGGATGAGTGGAAAACGGCGTTTAACACCAGAGATGGACACTTTGAGTATCTGGTCATGCCCTTTGGCCTGTGCAACGCCCCTGCTGTCTTCCAAGACTTTGTTAATGAAATTTTTCGTGATCTGTTATACTCCTGTGTTGTTGTATATCTGGACGATATCCTAATTTTTTCTGCCAATCTAGAAGAACACCGCCAGCATGTCCGTATGGTTCTTCAGAGACTTCATGACAATCAACTCTATGCCAAAATTGAGAAATGTCTGTTTGAATGCCAATCTCTTCCTTTTCTAGGATATTTGGTCTCTGGCCAGGGACTACAAATGGATCCAGACAAACTCTCTGCCGTCTTAGATTGGCCACGCCCCTCCGGACTCCGTGCTATCCAACGCTTTTTGGGGTTCGCCAATTATTACAGGCAATTTATTCCACATTTTTCTACCGTTGTGGCTCCTATCGTGGCTTTAACCAAAAAAAATGCCGATCCCAAGTCTTGGCCTCCTCAAGCGGAAGACGCCTTTAAACGACTCAAGTCTGCCTTTTCTTCGGCTCCCGTGCTCTCCAGACCTGACCCTTCCAAACCCTTCCTATTGGAGGTTGATGCCTCCTCAGTGGGAGCTGGAGCTGTTCTTTTACAAAAAAATTCTTCCGGGCATGCTGTCACTTGTGGTTTTTTTTCTAGGACCTTCTCTCCGGCGGAGAGGAACTACTCCATCGGGGATCGAGAGCTTCTAGCCATTAAATTAGCACTTGAGGAATGGAGGCATCTGCTGGAGGGATCAAGATTTCCAATTATTATCTACACCGACCACAAGAACCTCTCCTACCTCCAGTCTGCCCAACGGCTGAATCCTCGCCAGGCCCGGTGGTCTCTGTTCTTTGCCCGATTTAATTTTGAGATTCACTTTCGTCCTGCCGATAAGAACATTAGGGCCGATGCTCTCTCTCGTTCCTCGGATGCCTCAGAAGTTGAACTCTCTCCGCAACACATCATTTCACCTGACTGCCTGATCTCCACTTCTCCAGCCTCCATCAGGCAAACTCCTCCAGGAAAGACCTTTGTTTCTCCACGCCAACGCCTCGGAATCCTCAAATGGGGTCACTCCTCCCATCTCGCTGGTCATGTGGGCATCAAGAAATCTGTGCAACTCATCTCCCGCTTCTATTGGTGGCCGACTCTGGAGACGGATGTTGTGGACTTTGTGCGAGCCTGCACTATCTGTGCCCGGGATAAGACTCCTCGCCAGAAGCCCGCTGGTTTTCTTCATCCCCTGCCTGTCCCCGAACAGCCTTGGTCTCTGATTGGTATGGATTTTATTACTGATTTACCCCCTTCCCGTGGCAACACTGTTATTTGGGTGGTCGTTGATCGATTCTCCAAAATGGCACATTTCATCCCTCTCCCTGGTCTTCCTTCTGCGCCTCAGTTGGCTAAACAATTTTTTGTACACATTTTTCGTCTTCACGGGTTGCCTACGCAGATCGTCTCGGATAGAGGCGTCCAATTCGTGTCTAAATTCTGGAGGGCTCTCTGTAAACTCAAGATTAAATTAAATTTTTCTTCTGCATATCATCCCCAGTCCAATGGACAAGTAGAAAGAATTAACCAAGTCTTGGGTGATTATTTGCGACATTTTGTTTCCTCCCGCCAGGATGACTGGGCAGATCTCCTTCCATGGGCCGAATTCTCGTATAACTTCAGAGTCTCTGAATCTTCCTCCAAATCCCCATTTTTCGTGGTGTACGGCTGTCACCCTCTTCCCCCCCTCCCTACCCCCTTGCCCTCTGGTCTGCCCGCTGTGGATGAAATTTCTCGTGACCTTTCCATTATATGGAGAGAGACCCAAAATTCTCTCTTACAGGCTTCATCACGCATGAAGAAGTTCGCGGATAAAAAAAGAAGAGCTCCTCCCGTTTTTTCCCCTGGAGACAAGGTATGGCTCTCCGCTAAATATGTCCGCTTCCGTGTCCCTAGCTACAAGTTGGGACCACGCTATCTTGGTCCTTTCAAAATTTTGTGTCAAATTAATCCTGTCTCTTACAAACTTCTTCTTCCTCCTTCTCTTCGTATCCCTAATGCCTTTCACGTCTCTCTTCTTAAACCACTCATCCTCAACCGTTTTTCTCCCAAATCTGTTCCTCCCACTCCTGTTTCCGGCTCCTCGGACATCTTCTCTGTCAAAGAGATCTTAGCCTCTAAAAAGGTCAGAGGGAAAACTTTTTTTTTAGTGGACTGGGAGGGTTGTGGTCCTGAAGAGAGATCCTGGGAACCTGAGGACAACATCCTAGATAAAAGTCTGCTCCTCAGGTTCTCAGGCCCTAAGAAGAGGGGGAGACCCAAGGGGGGGGGTACTGTTACGCCGAGCGCTCCGGGTCCCCGCTCCTCCCCGGAGCGCTCGCTACACTCTCTCCGCTGCAGCGCTCCGGTCAGATCCACTGACCCGGGGCGCTGCGATTCTGCTTCCAGCCGGGATGCGATTCGCGATGCGGGTAGCGCCCGCTCGCGATGCGCACCCCGGCTCCCGTACCTGACTCGCTCTCCCTCGGTCCTGTCCCGGCGCGCGCGGCCCCGCTCCCTAGGGCGCGCGCGCGCCGGGTCTTTGCGATTTAAAGGGCCACTGCGCCGCTGATTGGCGCAGTGATTCCAGTTAGTGTCTTCACCTGTGCACTTCCCTATATCACCTCACTTCCCCTGCACTTCCCTGCCGGATCTTGTTGCCATTGTGCCAGTGAAAGCGTTCCTTGTGTGTTCCTAGCCTGTGTTCCAGACCTCCTGCCGTTGCCCCTGACTACGATCCTTGCTGCCTGCCCCGACCTTCTGCTACGTCCGACCTTGCTTCTGTCTACTCCCTTGTACCGCGCCTATCTTCAGCAGCCAGAGAGGTGAGCCGTTGCTAGTGGATACGACCTGGTCACTACCGCCGCAGCAAGACCATCCCGCTTTGCGGCGGGCTCTGGTGAAAACCAGTAGTGACTTAGAACCGATCCACTAGCACGGTCCACGCCAATCCCTCTCTGGCACAGAGGATCCACTACCTGCCAGCCGGCATCGTGACAACATGTATATACTATAATACAGACATTTAGTGTATTTTGTCCTGTTATTGTCGGTGTCCATACAACTTCTTATCCGCATAGACACCTACAGTCACCGTCCTCTGACATATACACTATAATACATGTATATACTATAATACTATAATACATGTATATACTATAATACTATAATACATGTATATACTATAATACTATAATACATGTATATGCTATAATACTATAATACATGTATATACTATAATACTATAATACATGTATATACTATAATACATGTATATACTATAATACTATAATAAATCTATATACTATAATACTATAATACATGTGTATACTATAATACATGTATATACTATAATACATGTATATACTATAATACTATAATACATGTATATACTATAATGCTATAATACATGTATATACTATAATACTATAATACATGTATATACTATAATACATGTATATACTATAATACATGTATATACTATAATACAGACATTTAGTGTATTGTGTCCTGTTATTGTCGGTGTCCATACATCTTCTTATCCACATAGACACCTACAGTCACCGTCCTCTGACATATACACTATAATACATGTATATACTATAATACTATAATACATGTATATACTATAATACATGTATATACTATAATACTATAATACATCTATATACTATAATACTATAATACATGTGTATACTATAATACATGTATATACTATAATACATGTATATACTATAATACTATAATACATGTATATACTATAATGCTATAATACATGTATATACTATAATACTATAATACATGTATATACTATAATACATGTATATACTATAATACTATAATACATGTATATACTATAATGCTATAATACATGTATATACTATAATACTATAATACACGTATATACTATAATACTATAATACATGTATATACTATAATACTATAATACATGTATATACTATAATACTATAATACATGTATATACTATAATACTATAATACATGTATATACTATAATACTATAATACATGTATATGCTATAATACTATAATACATGTATACACTATAATACTATAATACATGTATACACTATAATACTATAATACATGTATATGCTATAATACTATAATACATGTATATACTATAATACTATAATACATGTATATACTATAATACTATAATACATGTATATACTATAATACTATAATACATGTATATGCTATAATACTATAATACCTGTATATGCTATAATACTATAATACATGTATATACTATAATACTATAATACATGTATATACTATAATACTATAATACATGTATATACTATAATACTATAATACATGTATATACTATAATACTATAATACATGTATATACTATAATACTATAATACATGTATATACTATAATACTATAATACATGTATATACTATAATACTATAATACATGTATATACTATAATACTATAATACATGTATACGCTATAATACTATAATACATGTATACACTATAATACTATAATACATGTATACGCTATAATACTATAATACATGTATACACTATAATACTATAATACATGTATATACTATAATACTATAATACATGTATATACTATAATACTATAATACATGTATATACTATAATACAGACATTTAGTGTATTTTGTCCTGTTATTGTCGGTGTCCATACATCTTCTTATCCACATAGACACCTACAGTCACCGTCCTCTGACATATACACTATAATACATGTATATACTATAATACTATAATACATGTATATACTATAATACATGTATATACTATAATACATGTATATACTATAATACTATAATACATGTATATGCTATAATACTATAATACATGTATATACTATAATACTATAATACTATAATACATGTATATACTATAATACAGACATTTAGTGTATTTTGTCCTGTTATTGTCGGTGTCCATACATCTTCTTATCCACATAGACACATACAGTCACCGTCCTCTGACATATACACTATAATACATGTATATACTATAATACTATAATACACGTATATACTATAATACTATAATACACGTATATACTATAATACTATAATACATGTATATACTATAATACTATAATACATGTATATACTATAATACTATAATACATGTATATACTATAATACTATAATACATGTATATACTATAATACTATAATACATGTATATACTATAATACTATAATACATGTATATACTATAATACATGTATATACTATAATACTATAATACATGTATATACTATAATACATGTATACACTATAATACTATAATACATGTATACACTATAATACTATAATACATGTATATACTATAATACTATAATACATGTATATACTATAATACTATAATACATGTATATACTATAATACATGTATATACTATAATACAGACATTTAGTGTATTGTGTCCTGTTATTGTCGGTGTCCATACATCTTCTTATCCACATAGACACCTACAGTCACCGTCCTCTGACATATACACTATAATACATGTATATACTATAATACTATAATACATGTATATACTATAATACATGTATATACTATAATACTATAATACATCTATATACTATAATACTATAATACATGTGTATACTATAATACATGTATATACTATAATACATGTATATACTATAATACTATAATACATGTATATACTATAATGCTATAATACATGTATATACTATAATACTATAATACATGTATATACTATAATACATGTATATACTATAATACTATAATACATGTATATACTATAATGCTATAATACATGTATATACTATAATACTATAATACATGTATATGCTATAATACTATAATACATGTATACACTATAATACTATAATACATGTATACACTATAATACTATAATACATGTATATACTATAATACTATAGTACATGTATATACTATAATACTATAATACATGTATATACTATAATACAGACATTTAGTGTATTTTGTCCTGTTATTGTCGGTGTCCATACATCTTCTTATCCACATAGACACCTACAGTCACCGTCCTCTGACATATACACTATAATACATGTATATACTATAATACTATAATACACGTATATACTATAATACTATAATACACGTATATACTATAATACTATAATACATGTATATACTATAATACTATAATACATGTATATACTATAATACTATAATACATGTATATACTATAATACTATAATACATGTATATACTATAATACTATAATACATGTATATACTATAATACTATAATACATGTATATACTATAATACTATAATACATGTATATACTATAATACTATAATACATGTATATACTATAATACATGTATATACTATAATACTATAATACATGTATATACTATAATACTATAATACATGTATATACTATAATACTATAATACATGTATACACTATGATACTATAATACATGTATACACTATGATACTATAATACATGTATACACTATAATACTATAATACATGTATACACTATAATACTATAATACATGTATACACTATAATACTATAATACATGTATATACTATAATACTATAATACATGTATATACTATAATACTATAATACATGTATATACTATAATACTATAATACATGTATATACTATAATACATGTATATACTATAATACTATAATACATGTATATACTATAATACATGTATACACTATAATACTATAATACATGTATACACTATAATACTATAATACATGTATATACTATAATACTATAATACATGTATATACTATAATACTATAATACATGTATATACTATAATACTATAATACATGTATATACTATAATACTATAATACATGTATATACTATAATACAGACATTTAGTGTATTTTGTCCTGTTATTGTCGGTGTCCATACATCTTCTTATCCACATAGACACCTACAGTCACCGTCCTCTGACATATACACTATAATACATGTATATACTATAATACTATAATACACGTATATACTATAATACTATAATACATGTATATACTATAATACTATAATACATGTATATACTATAATACTATAATACATGTATATACTATAATACTATAATACATGTATATACTATAATACATGTATATACTATAATACTATAATACATGTATATACTATAATACTATAATACATGTATATACTATAATACTATAATACATGTATATACTATAATACTATAATACATGTATATGCTATAATACTATAATACATGTATATGCTATAATACTATAATACATGTATATACTATAATACTATAATACATGTATATACTATAATACTATAATACATGTATATACTATAATACTATAATACTATAATACATGTATATACTATAATACTATAATACATGTATATACTATAATACATGTATATACTATAATACTATAATACATGTATATACTATAATACATGTATATACTATAATACTATAATACATGTATATACTATAATACATGTATACACTATAATACTATAATACATGTATACACTATAATACTATAATACATGTATATACTATAATACTATAATACATGTATATACTATAATACTATAATACATGTATATACTATAATACAGACATTTAGTGTATTGTGTCCTGTTATTGTCGGTGTCCATACATCTTCTTATCCACATAGACACCTACAGTCACCGTCCTCTGACATATACACTATAATACATGTATATACTATAATACTATAATACATGTATATACTATAATACATGTATATACTATAATACTATAATACATCTATATACTATAATACTATAATACATGTGTATACTATAATACATGTATATACTATAATACATGTATATACTATAATACTATAATACATGTATATACTATAATGCTATAATACATGTATATACTATAATACTATAATACATGTATATACTATAATACATGTATATACTATAATACTATAATACATGTATATACTATAATGCTATAATACATGTATATACTATAATACTATAATACATGTATATACTATAATACTATAATACATGTATATACTATAATACTATAATACATGTATATGCTATAATACTATAATACATGTATACACTATAATACTATAATACATGTATATACTATAATAATATAGTACATGTATATACTATAATACTATAATACATGTATATACTATAATACAGACATTTAGTGTATTTTGTCCTGTTATTGTCGGTGTCCATACATCTTCTTATCCACATAGACACCTACAGTCACCGTCCTCTGACATATACACTATAATACATGTATATACTATAATACTATAATACACGTATATACTATAATACTATAATACATGTATATACTATAATACTATAATACAATTATATACTATAATACTATAATACATGTATATACTATAATACTATAATACATGTATATACTATAATACTATAATACATGTATATACTATAATACTATAATACATGTATATACTATAATACTATAATACATGTATATACTATAATACTATAATACATGTATATACTATAATACATGTATATACTATAATACTATAATACATGTATATACTATAATACTATAATACATGTATATACTATAATACTATAATACATGTATATACTATAATACTATAATACATGTATATACTATAATACTATAATACATGTATATACTATAATACTATAATACATGTATACACTATAATACTATAATACATGTATACACTATAATACTATAATACATGTATACACTATAATACTATAATACATGTATATACTATAATACTATAATACATGTATATACTATAATACTATAATACATGTATATACTATAATACATGTATATACTATAATACTATAATACATGTATATACTATAATACTATAATACATGTATATACTATAATACATGTATATACTATAATACATGTATACACTATAATACTATAATACATGTATACACTATAATACTATAATACATGTATATACTATAATACTATAATACATGTATATACTATAATACTATAATACATGTATATACTATAATACTATAATACATGTATATACTATAATACTATAATACATGTATATACTATAATACTATAATACATTATATACAATAATACTATAATACATGTATATACTATAATACAGACATTTAGTGTATTTTGTCCTGTTATTGTCGGTGTCCATACATCTTCTTATCCACATAGACACCTACAGTCACCGTCCTCTGACATATACACTATAATACATGTATATACTATAATACTATAATACACGTATATACTATAATACTATAATACATGTATATACTATAATACTATAATACATGTATATACTATAATACTATAATACATGTATATACTATAATACTATAATACATGTATATACTACAATACATGTATATACTATAATACTATAATACATGTATATACTATAATACTATAATACATGTATATACTATAATACATGTATATACTATAATACTATAATACATGTATATACTATAATACTATAATACATGTATATACTATAATACTATAATACATGTATATACTATAATACTATAATACATGTATATACTATAATACTATTATACATGTATATACTATAATACTATAATACATGTATACACTATAATACTATAATACATGTATACACTATAATACTATAATACATGTATATACTATAATACTATAATACATGTATATACTATAATACTATACTACATGTATATACTATAATACAGACATTTAGTGTATTTTGTCCTGTTATTGTCGGTGTCCATACATCTTCTTATCCACATAGACACCTACAGTCACCGTCCTCTGACATATACACTATAACACATGTATATACTATAATACATGTATATACTATAATACTATAATACATGTATATACTATAATACATGTATATGCTATAATACTATAATACATGTATATGCTATAATACTATAATACATGTATATGCTATAATACTATAATACATGTATATGCTATAATACTATAATACATGTATATGCTATAATACTATAATACATGTATATGCTATAATACTATAATACATGTATATGCTATAATACTATAATACATGTATATAGTATAATACTATAATACATGTATATACTATAATACTATAATACATGTATATACTATAATACTATAATACATGTATATACTATAATACTATAATACATGTATATACTATAATACTATAATACATGTATATACTATAATACTATAATACATGTATATGCTATAATACTATAATACATGTATATACTATAATACTATAATACATGTATATGCTATAATACTATAATACATGTATATGCTATAATACTATAATACATGTATATGCTATAATACTATAATACATGTATATGCTATAATACTATAATACATGTATATACTATAATACTATAATACATGTATATACTATAATACTATAATACATGTATATACTATAATACTATAATACATGTATATACTATAATACTATAATACATGTATATACTATAATACTATAATACATGTATATATTATAATACTATAATACATGTATATACTATAATACTATAATACATGTATATACTATAATACTATAATACATGTATATACTATAATACTATAATACATGTATATACTATAATACATGTATATACTATAATACTATAATACATGTATATACTATAATACTATAATACATGTATATACTATAATACTATAATACATGTATATACTATAATACTATAATACATGTATATACTATAATACAGACATTTAGTGTATTTTGTCCTGTTATTGTCGGTGTCCATACATCTTCTTATCCACATAGACACCTACAGTCACCGTCCTCTGACATATACACTATAATACATGTATATACTACAATACTATAATACATGTATATCCTATAATACTATAATACATGTATACACTATAATACTATAATACATGTATACACTATAATACTATAATACATGTATACACTATAATACTATAATACATGTATATACTATAATACTATAATACATGTATATGCTATAATACTATAATACATGTATATACTATAATACTATAATACATGTATATGCTATAATACTATAATACATGTATATGCTATAATACTATAATACATGTATATGCTATAATACTATAATACATGTATATGCTATAATACTATAATACATGTATATACTATAATACTATAATACATGTATATACTATAATACTATAATACATGTATATACTATAATACTATAATACATGTATATACTATAATACTATAATACATGTATATACTATAATACTATAATACATGTATATACTATAATACTATAATACATGTATATACTATAATACTATAATACATGTATATACTATAATACTATAATACATGTATATACTATAATACTATAATACATGTATATACTATAATACATGTATATACTATAATACTATAATACATGTATATACTATAATACTATAATACATGTATATACTATAATACTATAATACATGTATATACTATAATACTATAATACATGTATATACTATAATACAGACATTTAGTGTATTTTGTCCTGTTATTGTCGGTGTCCATACATCTTCTTATCCACATAGACACCTACAGTCACCGTCCTCTGACATATACACTATAATACATGTATATACTACAATACTATAATACATGTATATCCTATAATACTATAATACATGTATACACTATAATACTATAATACATGTATACACTATAATACTATAATACATGTATACACTATAATACTATAATACATGTATACACTATAATACTATAATACATGTATACACTATAATACTATAATACATGTATATACTATAATACTATAATACATGTATATACTATAATACTATAATACATGTATATACTATAATACTATAATACATGTATATACTATAATACTATAATACATGTATATACTATAATACTATAATACATGTATATACTATAATACTATAATACATGTATATACTATAATACTATAATACATGTATATACTATAATACTATAATACATGTATATACTATAATACATGTATATACTATAATACATGTATATACTATAATACTATAATACATGTATACACTATAATACTATAATACATGTATATACTATAATACTATAATACATGTATATACTATAATACTATAATACATGTATATACTATAATACTATAATACATGTATACACTATAATACTATAATACATGTATACACTATAATACTATAATACATGTATATACTATAATACTATAATACATGTATATACTATGATACTATAATACATGTATATGCTATAATACTATAATACATGTATATACTATAATACTGTAATACATATATATACTATAATACAGACATTTAGTGTATTTTGTCCTGTTATTGTCGGTGTCCATACATCTTCTTATCCACATAGACACCTACAGTCACCGTCCTCTGACATATACACTATAATACATGTATATACTACAATACTATAATACATGTATATACTATAATACATGTATATACTATAATACTATAATACATGTATATACTATAATACTATAATACATGTATATACTATAATACATGTATATACTATAATACTATAATACATGTATATACTATAATACTATAATACATGTATACACTATAATACTATAATACATGTATACATTATAATACTATAATACATGTATACACTATAATACTATAATACATGTATACACTATAATACTATAATATATGTATATACTATAATACTATAATACATGTATATACTATAATACTATAATACATGTATATACTATAATACATGTATATACTATAATACTATAATACATGTATATACTATAATACTATAATACATGTATATACTATAATACTATAATACATGTATATACTATAATACATGTATATACTATAATACTATAATACATGTATATACTATAATACATGTATATGCTATAATACTATAATACATGTATATACTATAATACTATAATACATGTATATACTATAATACTAGAATACATGTATATACTATAATACTAGAATACATGTATATACAATAATACATGTATATACTATAATACTATAATACATGTATATGCTATAATACTATAATACATGTATATGCTATAATACTATAATACATGTATATGCTATAATACTATAATACATGTATATGCTATAATACTATAATACATGTATATGCTATAATACTATAATACATGTATATGCTATAATACTATAATACATGTATATGCTATAATACTATAATACATGTATATACTATAATACTATAATACATGTATATACTATAATACTATAATACATGTATATACTATAATACTATAATACATGTATATACTATAATACTATAATACATGTATATACTATAATACTATAATACATGTATATACTATAATACTATAATACATGTATATACTATAATACTATAATACATGTATATACTATAATACTATAATACATGTATATACTATAATACTATAATACATGTATATACTATAATACTATAATACATGTATATACTATAATACTATAATACATGTATATACTATAATACTATAATACATGTATATACTATAATACTATAATACATGTATATACTATAATACTATAATACATGTATATACTATAATACTATAATACATGTATATACTATAATACTATAATACATGTATATACTATAATACTATAATACATGTATACACTATAATACTATAATACATGTATACACTATAATACTATAATACATGTATATACTATAATACTATAATACATGTATATACTATAATACTATAATACATGTATATACTATAATACAGACATTTAGTGTATTTTGTCCTGTTATTGTCGGTGTCCATACATCTTCTTATCCACATAGACACCTACAGTCACCGTCCTCTGACATATACACTATAATACATGTATATACTACAATACTATAATACATGTATATACTATAATACTATAATACATGTATATACTATAATACTATAATACATGTATATACTATAATACTATAATACATGTATATACTATAATACTATAATGCATGTATATACTATAATACTATAATACATTATATACAATAATACTATAATACATGTATATGCTATAATACTATAATACATTATATACAATAATACTATAATACATGTATATGCTATAATACTATAATACACGTATATACTATAATACTATAATACATGTATACACTATAATACTATAATACATGTATACACTATAATACTATAATACATGTATATACTATAATACTATAATACATGTATATACTATAATACTATAATACATGTATACACTATAATACTATAATACATGTATATACTATAATACATGTATACACTATAATACTATAATACATGTATACACTATAATACTATAATACATGTATATACTATAATACTATAATACATGTATATACTATAATACTATAATACATGTATATACTATAATACTATAATACATGTATATACTATAATACTATAATACATGTATACACTATAATACTATAATACATGTATACACTATAATACTATAATACATGTATACACTATAATACTATAATATATGTATATACTATAATACTATAATACATGTATATACTATAATACTATAATATATGTATATACTATAATACTATAATACATGTATATACTATAATACTATAATACATGTATATACTATAATACATGTATATACTATAATACATGTATATACTATAATACTATAATACATGTATACACTATAATACTATAATACATGTATATACTATAATACTACAATACATGTATATACTATAATACTATAATACATGTATATACTATAATACTATAATACATGTATATACTATAATACTATAATACATGTATATACTATAATACTATAATACATGTATACACTATAATACTATAATACATGTATATACTATAATACTATAATACATGTATATACTATAATACTATAATACATGTATATACTATAATACTATAATACATGTATATACTATAATACTATAATACATGTATACACTATAATACTATAATACATGTAAATACTATAATACTATAATACATGTATATACTATAATACTATAATACATGTATATACTATAATACTATAATACATGTATACACTATAATACTATAATACATGTATACACTATAATACTATAATACATGTATACACTATAATACTATAATACATGTATACACTATAATACTATAATACATGTATATACTATAATACTATAATACATGTATATACTATAATACTATAATACATGTATATACTATAATACTATAATACATGTATATACTATAATACATGTATATACTATAATACTATAATACATGTATATACTATAATACTATAATACATGTATATACTATAATACTATAATACATGTATATACTATAATACTATAATACATGTATATACTATAATACATGTATATACTATAATACTATAATACATGTATATACTATAATACTATAATACATGTATACACTATAATACTATAATACATGTATATACTATAATACTATAATACATGTATATACTATAATACTATAATACATGTATATACTATAATACATGTATATACTATAATACTATAATACATGTATATACTATAATACTATAATACATGTATACACTATAATACTATAATACATGTATATACTATAATACTATAATACATGTATATACTATAATACTATAATACATGTATATACTATAATACTATAATGCATGTATATACTATAATACTTTAATACATTATATACAATAATACTATAATACATGTATATGCTATAATACTATAATACATGTATATACTATAATACTATAATACATTATATACAATAATACTATAATACATGTATATGCTATAATACTATAATACACGTATATACTATAATACTATAATACATGTACATACTATAATACTATAATACATGTATACACTATAATACTATAATACATGTATATACTATAATACTATAATACATGTATATACTATAATACTATAATACATGTATACACTATAATACTATAATACATGTATATACTATAATACTATAATACATGTATACACTATAATACTATAATACATGTATACACTATAATACTATAATACATGTATATACTATAATACTATAATACATGTATATACTATAATACTATAATACATGTATATACTATAATACATGTATATACTATAATACTATAATACATGTATATACTATAATACTATAATACATGTATATACTATAATACTATAATACATGTATATACTATAATACTATAATACATGTATATACTATAATACATGTATATACTATAATACTATAATACATGTATATACTATAATACTATAATACATGTATACACTATAATACTATAATACATGTATATACTATAATACTATAATACATGTATATACTATAATACTATAATACATGTATATACTATAATACATGTATATACTATAATACTATAATACATGTATATACTATAATACTATAATACATGTATACACTATAATACTATAATACATGTATATACTATAATACTATAATACATGTATATACTATGATACTATAATACATGTATATACTATAATACTATAATACATGTATATACTATAATACTATAATACATGTATATGCTATAATACTATAATACATGTATATACTATAATACTATAATACATGTATATACTATAATACTATAATGCATGTATATACTATAATACTATAATACATTATATACAATAATACTATAATACATGTATATGCTATAATACTATAATACATTATATACAATAATACTATAATACATGTATATGCTATAATACTATAATACATGTATATACTATAATACTATAATACATTATATACAATAATACTATAATACATGTATATGCTATAATACTATAATACACGTATATACTATAATACTATAATACATGTATATACTATAATACTATAATACATGTATACACTATAATACTATAATACATGTATATACTATAATACTATAATACATGTATATACTATAATACTATAATACATGTATACACTATAATACTATAATACATGTATATACTATAATACTATAATACATGTATACACTATAATACTATAATACATGTATACACTATAATACTATAATACATGTATATACTATAATACTATAATACATGTATATACTATAATACTATAATACATGTATATACTATAATACTGTAATACATGTATACACTATAATACTATAATACATGTATACACTATAATACTGTAATACATGTATATACTATAATACTATAATACATGTATACACTATAATACTATAATACATGTATACACTATAATACTATAATACATGTATACACTATAATACTATAATACATGTATACACTATAATACTATAATACATGTATACACTATAATACTATAATACATGTATATACTATAATACTATAATACATGTATATACTATAATACTATAATACATGTATATACTATAATACTATAATACATGTATATACTATAATACTTTAATACATGTATATACTATAATACATGTATATACTATAATACTATAATAAATGTATATACTATAATACTATAATACATGTATACACTATAATACTATAATACATGTATATACTATAATACTATAATACATGTATATACTATAATACTATAATACATGTATATACTATAATACATGTATATACTATAATACTATAATACATGTATACACTATAATACTATAATACATGTATATACTATAATACTATAATACATGTATATACTATAATACTATAATACATGTATATACTATAATACTATAATACATGTATACACTATAATACTATAATACATGTATATACTATAATACTATAATACATGTATATACTATAATACTATAATACATGTATATACTATAATACTATAATACATGTATACACTATAATACTATAATACATGTATACACTATAATACTATAATACATGTATACACTATAATACTATAATACATGTATATACTATAATACTATAATACATGTATATACTATAATACTATAATACATGTATATACTATAATACTATAATACATGTATATATTATAATACATGTATATACTATAATACTATAATACATGTATATACTATAATACTATAATACATGTATATACTATAATACTATAATACATGTATATACTATAATACTATAATACATGTATATACTATAATACATGTATACACTATAATACATGTATACACTATAATACTATAATACATGTATATAATATAATACAATACTATAATACATGTATATACTATAATACATGTATATACTATAATACTATAATACATGTATATACTATAATACTATAATACATGTATACACTATAATACTATAATACATGTATATACTATAATACATGTATATACTATAATACTATAATACATGTATATACTATAATACTATAATACATGTATATACTATAATACTATAATACATGTATATACTATAATACTATAATACATGTATATACTATAATACTATAATACATGTATATACTATGATACTATAATACATGTATATGCTATAATACTATAATACATGTATATACTATAATACTGTAATACATGTATATACTATAATACTATAATACATGTATACACTATAATACTGTAATACATGTATATACTATAATACTATAATACATGTATACACTATAATACTATAATACATGTATATACTATAATACTATAATACATGTATATGCTATAATACTATAATACATGTATATGCTATAATACTATAATACATGTATATACTATAATACTATAATACATGTATATACTATAATACTATAATACATGTATATATTATAATACATGTATATACTATAATACTATAATACATGTATATACTATAATACTATAATACATGTATACACTATAATACTATAATACATGTATATACTATAATACTATAATACATGTATATACTATAATACTATAATACATGTATATACTATAATACTATAATACATGTATATACTATAATACTATAATACATGTATATACTATAATACTATAATACATGTATATACTATAATACTATAATACATGTATATACTATGATACTATAATACATGTATATGCTATAATACTATAATACATGTATATACTATAATACTGTAATACATGTATATACTATAATACTATAATACATGTATACACTATAATACTATAATACATGTATATACTATAATACTATAATACATGTATATGCTATAATACTATAATACATGTATATACTATAATACAGACATTTAGTGTATTTTGTCCTGTTATTGTTGGTGTCCATACATCTTCTTATCCACATAGACACCTACAGTCACCGTCCTCTGACATATACACTATAATACATGTATATACTATAATACTATAATACACGTATATACTATAATACTATAATACACGTATATACTATAATACTATAATACATGTATATACTATAATACTATAATACATGTATATACTATAATACTATAATACATGTATATACTATAATACTATAATACATGTATATACTATAATACTATAATACATGTATATACTATAATACATGTATATACTATAATACTATAATACATGTATATACTATAATACTATAATACATGTATATACTATAATACTATAATACATGTATATACTATAATACATGTATATACTATAATACTATAATACATGTATATACTATAATACATGTATACACTATAATACTATAATACATGTATATACTATAATACTATAATACATGTATATACTATAATACTATAATACATGTATATACTATAATACTATAATACATGTATACACTATAATACTATAATACATGTATACACTATAATACTATAATACATGTATATACTATAATACTATAATACATGTATATACTATGATACTATAATACATGTATATGCTATAATACTATAATACATGTATATACTATAATACTGTAATACATATATATACTATAATACAGACATTTAGTGTATTTTGTCCTGTTATTGTCGGTGTCCATACATCTTCTTATCCACATAGACACCTACAGTCACCGTCCTCTGACATATACACTATAATACATGTATATGCTATAATACTATAATACATGTATATGCTATAATACTATAATACATGTATATACTATAATACTATAATACATGTATATACTATAATACTATAATACATGTATATACTATAATACTATAATACATGTATATACTATAATACTATAATACATGTATATACTATAATACTATAATACATGTATATACTATAATACTATAATACATGTATATACTATAATACATGTATATACTATAATACATGTATATACTATAATACTATAATACATGTATATACTATAATACTATAATACATGTATATACTATAATACATGTATATACTATAATACTATAATACATGTATATACTATAATACTATAATACATGTATATGCTATAATACTATAATACATGTATATACTATAATACTATAATACATGTATATACTATAATACTAGAATACATGTATATACTATAATACTAGAATACATGTATATACAATAATACATGTATATACTATAATACTATAATACATGTATATGCTATAATACTATAATACATGTATATGCTATAATACTATAATACATGTATATGCTATAATACTATAATACATGTATATGCTATAATACTATAATACATGTATATGCTATAATACTATAATACATGTATATGCTATAATACTATAATACATGTATATGCTATAATACTATAATACATGTATATACTATAATACTATAATACATGTATATACTATAATACTATAATACATGTATATACTATAATACTATAATACATGTATATACTATAATACTATAATACATGTATATACTATAATACTATAATACATGTATATACTATAATACTATAATACATGTATATACTATAATACTATAATACATGTATATACTATAATACTATAATACATGTATATACTATAATACTATAATACATGTATATACTATAATACTATAATACATGTATATACTATAATACATGTATATACTATAATACTATAATACATGTATATACTATAATACATGTATATACTATAATACTATAATACATGTATATACTATAATACTATAATACATGTATATACTATAATACTATAATACATGTGTATACTATAATACATGTATATACTATAATACTATAATACATGTATATGCTATAATACATGTATATACTATAATACTATAATACATGTATATACTATAATACTATAATACATGTATATACTATAATACATGTATATACTATAATACTATAATACATGTATATACTATAATACTATAATACATGTATATACTATAATACTATAATACATGTATATACTATAATACTATAATACATGTATATACTATAATACATGTATATACTATAATACATGTATATACTATAATACATGTATATACTATAATACTATAATACATGTATATACTATAATACTATAATACATGTATATACTATAATACTATAATACATGTATATACTATAATACTATAATACATGTATATGCTATAATACTATAATACATGTATACACTATAATACTATAATACATGTATACACTATAATACTATAATACATGTATATACTATAATACTATAATACATGTATATACTATAATACTATAATACATGTATATACTATAATACTATAATACATGTATACACTATAATACTATAATACATGTATACACTATAATACTATAATACATGTATACACTATAATACTATAATACATGTATACACTATAATACTATAATACATGTATATACTATAATACTATAATACATGTATACACTATAATACTATAATACATGTATATACTATAATACTATAATACATGTATATACTATAATACTATAATACATGTATATACTATAATACAGACATTTAGTGTATTTTGTCCTGTTATTGTCGGTGTCCATACATCTTCTTATCCACATAGACACCTACAGTCACCGTCCTCTGACATATACACTATAATACATGTATATACTATAATACTATAATACACGTATATACTATAATACTATAATACATGTATACACTATAATACTATAATACATGTATATACTATAATACTATAATACATGTATACACTATAATACTATAATACATGTATATACTATAATACTATAATACATGTATATACTATAATACTATAATACATGTATATACTATAATACAGACATTTAGTGTATTTTGTCCTGTTATTGTCGGTGTCCATACATCTTCTTATCCACATAGACACCTACAGTCACCGTCCTCTGACATATACACTATAATACATGTATATACTATAATACTATAATACACGTATATACTATAATACTATAATACATGTATATACTATAATACTATAATACATGTATATACTATAATACTATAATACATGTTGTCACGATTCGGCTTCCAGGTAGTGGATCCTCTGTGTCAGCGAGGGATTGGCGTGGACCGTGCTAGTGGACCGGTTCTAAGAGGCTACTGGTTTTCACCAGAGCCCGCCGCAAAGCGGGATGGTCTTGCTGCGGCAGTAGCAACCAGGTCGTATCCACTAGCAACGGCTCTACCTCGCTGACTGCTGAGAAGGCGTGGGACAGAAGGACTAGGCAGAGGCAAGGTCAGACGTAGCAGAAGGTCGGGGGCAGGCGGCAAGGTTCGTAGTCAGGATGGGTAGCAGAAGTTCAGGTACACAGGCTTTGGACACACTAAACGCTTTCACTGGCACAAGGCAACAAGATCCGGCAAAAGAGTGCAAGGGAGGAGACTAGATAAAGGCAGGGAGCAGGTGGGAGCCAATTAAGCTAATTGGGCCAGGCACCAATCATTGGTGCACTGGCCCTTTAAGTCTCAGAGAGCTGGCGCGCGCGCGCCCTAGAGAGCGGAGCCGCGCGCGCCAGCACATGACAGCAGGGGACCGGGACGGGTAAGTGACCTGGGATGCGATTCGCGAGCGGGCGCGTCCCGCTGTGCGAATCGCATCCCCAACGGCCAAAACAGTGCAGCGCTCCCGGTCAGCGGGACCGACCGGGGCGCTGCAGGGAGAAAGACGCCGTGAGCGCTCCGGGGAGGAGCGGGGACCCGGAGCGCTAGGCGTAACAGTACCCCCCCCCTTAGGTCTCCCCTTCTCTTTGTCCGGTAACTGCCTCCCCTGGGATGAGGACACCGGGAAAGAATGGAGGGTTTCCTCAACGGCAGGCAGTACAGCAGGAGTGGGAATGGGGAGGGAGGGCAGAGGGCGAGGCCTGGCACGGGGCAGTGTGACACCAGGACGGGGACCATGGGGAGGCACAGAGGCTTGCCTGATGGGCCTGGGAGGGGGGGAGAGGCACTTCCTGTGGCAGGCAGAGTCCCAGTTCCTGATCTCCCCGGTGGTCCAATCAATGGTGGGGGAATGAAGCCGGAGCCAAGGCAGACCGAGGAGGACCTCAGAGGTACAGTTGGGGAGAATGAAGAACTCAATCTTTTCATGGTGGGGTCCGATAGACATCAGGAGGGGTTCTGTGCGGTAACGCACGGTGCAGTCCAATCTGGCTCCGTTGACCGCGGAAATGTAGAGCGGTTTGACGAGACGGGTCACCGGGATGCTGAATCTATTAACAAAGGACTCCAACATAAAATTCCCGGAGGCACCAGAGTCCAAGCAGGCCACGGCTGAGAGGGAGGAGTTGGTTGTAGGAGAAATCCGAACGGGCACCGTGAGACGTGGAGAAGAAGACTTAGAACCAAAAGATGCAACACCCACGTGAGCTGGGTGCGTGCGTGCGTTTCCCAGGCGCGGAGGACGGATAGGGCAATCCACCAAGAAATGCTCAGTACTGGCACAGTACAGACAGAGATTTTCTTCTCTACGGCGATTCCTCTCTTCCTGGGTCAGGCGAGACCGATCCACTTGCATGGCCTCCTCGGCGGGAGGCCCAGGCGTAGACTGCAAAGGATGCTGTGGGAGAGGTGCCCAGAGATCTAAGTCTTTTTCCTGGCGGAGCTCTTGGTGTTGCTCAGAAAAACGCATGTCAATGCGGGTAGCCAAATGGATGAGTTCTTGGAGGTCGGCAGGAATCTCTCGTGCGGCCAGCACATCCTTGATGCGACTGGATAGGCCTTTTTTAAAGGTCGCGCAGAGAGCCTCATTATTCCAGGATAGTTCAGAAGCAAAAGTACGGAATTGTATGGCGTACTCGCCAACGGAAGAATTACCCTGGACCAGGTTCAGCAAGGCAGTCTCAGCAGAAGAGGCTCGGGCAGGTTCCTCAAAGACACTTCGGACTTCAGCAAAGAAGGACTGGACTGTGGCTGTGGCAGGATCATTGCGGTCCCAGAGCGGTGTGGCCCAAGACAAGGCCTTTCCTGAAAGAAGGCTTACTACGAACGCCACCTTAGACCGTTCAGTAGGAAACAAGTCTGACAACATCTCCATATGCAGGGAACACTGAGACAAAAATCCACGGCAGAGTCTGGAGTCCCCATCAAATTTGTCCGGCAGGGACAGGCGGAGGTTAGGAGCGGCCACTCGCTGCGGAGGAGGTGCAGGAGCTGGCGGAGGAGATGGTTGCTGCTGTAGCAGAGGCAGAATTTGCTGTAACATGGCGGTCAACTGCGACAGCTGCTGTCCTTGTTGGGCAATCTGCTGCGATTGCTGAGCGACCACCGTGGGAAGATCAGCGAGACTTGGCAGCGGCACCTCAGCGGGATCCATGGCCGGATCTACTGTCACGATTCGGCTTCCAGGTAGTGGATCCTCTGTGTCAGCGAGGGATTGGCGTGGACCGTGCTAGTGGACCGGTTCTAAGAGGCTACTGGTTTTCACCAGAGCCCGCCGCAAAGCGGGATGGTCTTGCTGCGGCAGTAGCAACCAGGTCGTATCCACTAGCAACGGCTCTACCTCGCTGACTGCTGAGAAGGCGTGGGACAGAAGGACTAGGCAGAGGCAAGGTCAGACGTAGCAGAAGGTCGGGGGCAGGCGGCAAGGTTCGTAGTCAGGATGGGTAGCAGAAGTTCAGGTACACAGGCTTTGGACACACTAAACGCTTTCACTGGCACAAGGCAACAAGATCCGGCAAAAGAGTGCAAGGGAGGAGACTAGATAAAGGCAGGGAGCAGGTGGGAGCCAATTAAGCTAATTGGGCCAGGCACCAATCATTGGTGCACTGGCCCTTTAAGTCTCAGAGAGCTGGCGCGCGCGCGCCCTAGAGAGCGGAGCCGCGCGCGCCAGCACATGACAGCAGGGGACCGGGACGGGTAAGTGACCTGGGATGCGATTCGCGAGCGGGCGCGTCCCGCTGTGCGAATCGCATCCCCAACGGCCAAAACAGTGCAGCGCTCCCGGTCAGCGGGACCGACCGGGGCGCTGCAGGGAGAAAGACGCCGTGAGCGCTCCGGGGAGGAGCGGGGACCCGGAGCGCTAGGCGTAACACATGTATATACTATAATACTATAATACATGTATATACTATAATACTATAATACATGTATATGCTATAATACTATAATACATGTATATACTATAATACTATAATACATGTATACACTATAATACTATAATACATGTATATACTATAATACTATAATACATGTATATGCTATAATACTATAATACATGTATATACTATAATACTATAATACATGTATATACTATAATACATGTATATACTATAATACTATAATACATGTATATACTATAATACTATAATACATGTATATGCTATAATACTATAATACATGTATATACTATAATACTATAATACATGTATATACTATAATACTATAATACATGTATATACTATAATACATGTATATACTATAATACATGTATATACTATAATACTATAATACATGTATATACTATAATACTATAATACATGTATATACTATAATACTATAATACATGTATATACTATAATACTATAATACATGTATATACTATAATACTATAATACATGTATATGCTATAATACTATAATACATGTATACACTATAATACTATAATACATGTATACGCTATAATACTATAATACATGTATACACTATAATACTATAATACATGTATATACTATAATACTATAATACATGTATATACTATAATACTATAATACATGTATATACTATAATACTATAATACATGTATACACTATAATACTATAATACATGTATATACTATAATACTATAATACATGTATATACTATAATACTATAATACATGTATATACTATAATACAGACATTTAGTGTATTTTGTCCTGTTATTGTCGGTGTCCATACATCTTCTTATCCACATAGACACATACAGTCACCGTCCTCTGACATATACACTATAATACATGTATATACTATAATACTATAATACATGTATACACTATAATACTATAATACTATAATACATGTATATACTATAATACAGACATTTAGTGTATTTTGTCCTGTTATTGTCGGTGTCCATACATCTTCTTATCCACATAGACACCTACAGTCACCGTCCTCTGACATATACACTATAATACATGTATATACTATAATACTATAATACACGTATATACTATAATACTATAATACACGTATATACTATAATACTATAATACATGTATATACTATAATACTATAATACATGTATATACTATAATACTATAATACATGTATATACTATAATACTATAATACATGTATATACTATAATACATGTATATGCTATAATACTATAATACATGTATATGCTATAATACTATAATACATGTATATACTATAATACATGTATATACTATAATACTATAATACATGTATATACTATAATACTATAATACATGTATATACTATAATACTATAATACATGTATATACTATAATACTATAATACATGTATATACTATAATACAGACATTTAGTGTATTGTGTCCTGTTATTGTCGGTGTCCATACATCTTCTTATCCACATAGACACCTACAGTCACCGTCCTCTGACATATACACTATAATATATGTATATACTATAATACATGTATATACTATAATACTATAATACATGTATATACTATAATACATGTATATACTATAATACTATAATACATCTATATACTATAATACTATAATACATGTGTATACTATAATACATGTATATACTATAATACATGTATATACTATAATACTATAATACATGTATATACTATAATGCTATAATACATGTATATACTATAATACTATAATACATGTATATACTATAATACATGTATATACTATAATACTATAATACATGTATATACTATAATGCTATAATACATGTATATACTATAATACTATAATACATGTATATACTATAATACTATAATACATGTATATACTATAATACTATAATACATGTATATGCTATAATACTATAATACATGTATACACTATAATACTATAATACATGTATACACTATAATACTATAATACATGTATATACTATAATACTATAGTACATGTATATACTATAATACTATAATACATGTATATACTATAATACAGACATTTAGTGTATTTTGTCCTGTTATTGTCGGTGTCCATACATCTTCTTATCCACATAGACACCTACAGTCACCGTCCTCTGACATATACACTATAATACACGTATATACTATAATACTATAATACACGTATATACTATAATACTATAATACACGTATATACTATAATACTATAATACATGTATATACTATAATACTATAATACATGTATATACTATAATACTATAATACATGTATATACTATAATACTATAATACATGTATATACTATAATACTATAATACATGTATATACTATAATACTATAATACATGTATATACTATAATACTATAATACATGTATATACTATAATACTATAATACATGTATATACTATAATACTATAATACATGTATACACTATAATACTATAATACATGTATATACTATAATACTATAATACATGTATATACTATAATACTATAATACATGTATATACTATAATACTATAATACATGTATATACTATAATACATGTATATACTATAATACTATAATACATGTATATACTATAATACATGTATATACTATAATACTATAATACATGTATATACTATAATACATGTATACACTATAATACTATAATACATGTATACACTATAATACTATAATACATGTATATACTATAATACTATAATACATGTATATACTATAATACTATAATACATGTATATACTATAATACTATAATACATGTATATACTATAATACAGACATTTAGTGTATTTTGTCCTGTTATTGTCGGTGTCCATACATCTTCTTATCCACATAGACACCTACAGTCACCGTCCTCTGACATATACACTATAATACATGTATATACTATAATACTATAATACACGTATATACTATAATACTATAATACATGTATATACTATAATACTATAATACATGTATATACTATAATACTATAATACATGTATATACTATAATACTATAATACATGTATATACTATAATACATGTATATACTATAATACTATAATACATGTATATACTATAATACTATAATACATGTATATACTATAATACTATAATACATGTATATACTATAATACAGACATTTAGTGTATTTTGTCCTGTTATTGTCGGTGTCCATACATCTTCTTATCCACATAGACACCTACAGTCACCGTCCTCTAACATATACACTATAATACATGTATATACTATAATACTATAATACACGTATATACTATAATACTATAATACACGTATATACTATAATACTATAATACATGTATATACTATAATACTATAATACATGTATATACTATAATACTATAATACATGTATATACTATAATACTATAATACATGTATATACTATAATACTATAATACATGTATATGCTATAATACTATAATACATGTATATGCTATAATACTATAATACATGTATATACTATAATACTATAATACATGTATATACTATAATACTATAATACATGTATATACTATAATACTATAATACATGTATATACTATAATACATGTATATACTATAATACATGTATATACTATAATACTATAATACATGTATATACTATAATACATGTATACACTATAATACTATAATACATGTATACACTATAATACTATAATACATGTATATACTATAATACTATAATACATGTATATACTATAATACTATAATACATGTATATACTATAATACAGACATTTAGTGTATTGTGTCCTGTTATTGTCGGTGTCCATACATCTTCTTATCCACATAGACACCTACAGTCACCGTCCTCTGACATATACACTATAATACATGTATATACTATAATACTATAATACATGTATATACTATAATACATGTATATACTATAATACTATAATACATCTATATACTATAATACTATAATACATGTATATACTATAATACATGTATATACTATAATACTATAATACATGTATATACTATAATGCTATAATACATGTATATACTATAATACTATAATACATGTATATACTATAATACTATAATACATGTATATGCTATAATACTATAATACATGTATACACTATAATACTATAATACATGTATACACTATAATACTATAATACATGTATATACTATAATACTATAGTACATGTATATACTATAATACTATAATACATGTATATACTATAATACAGACATTTAGTGTATTTTGTCCTGTTATTGTCGGTGTCCATACATCTTCTTATCCACATAGACACCTACAGTCACCGTCCTCTGACATATACACTATAATACATGTATATACTATAATACTATAATACATGTATATACTATAATACTATAATACACGTATATACTATAATACTATAATACACGTATATACTATAATACTATAATACATGTATATACTATAATACTATAATACATGTATATACTATAATACTATAATACATGTATATACTATAATACTATAATACATGTATATACTATAATACATGTATATACTATAATACTATAATACATGTATATACTATAATACTATAATACATGTATATACTATAATACATGTATATACTATAATACTATAATACATGTATATACTATAATACTATAATACATGTATATACTATAATACTATAATACATGTATATACTATAATACTATAATACATGTATATACTATAATACTATAATACATGTATATACTATAATACTATAATACATGTATACACTATAATACTATAATACATGTATACACTATAATACTATAATACATGTATACACTATAATACTATAATACATGTATATACTATAATACTATAATACATGTATATACTATAATACTATAATACATGTATATACTATAATACTATAATACATGTATATACTATAATACTATAATACATGTATATACTATAATACATGTATATACTATAATACTATAATACATGTATATACTATAATACTATAATACATGTATATACTATAATACTATAATACATGTATATACTATAATACTATAATACATGTATATACTATAATACATGTATACACTATAATACTATAATACATGTATACACTATAATACTATAATACATGTATATACTATAATACTATAATACATGTATATACTATAATACTATAATACATGTATATACTATAATACTATAATACATGTATATACTATAATACTATAATACATGTATATACTATAATACAGACATTTAGTGTATTTTGTCCTGTTATTGTCGGTGTCCATACATCTTCTTATCCACATAGACACCTACAGTCACCATCCTCTGACATATACACTATAATACATGTATATACTATAATACACGTATATACTATAATACTATAATACATGTATATACTATAATACTATAATACATGTATATACTATAATACTATAATACATGTATATACTATAATACTATAATACATGTATATACTATAATACATGTATATACTATAATACATGTATATACTATAATACTATAATACATGTATATACTATAATACTATAATACATGTATATACTATAATACATGTATATACTATAATACTATAATACATGTATATACTATAATACTATAATACATGTATATACTATAATACTATAATACATGTATATACTATAATACTATAATACATGTATATACTATAATACTATAATACATGTGTTACGCCGAGCGCTCCGGGTCCCCGCTCCTCCCCGGAGCGCTCGCTACACTCTCTCCGCTGCAGCGCTCCGGTCAGATCCACTGACCCGGGGCGCTGCGATTCTGCTTCCAGCCGGGATGCGATTCGCGATGCGGGTAGCGCCCGCTCGCGATGCGCACCCCGGCTCCCGTACCTGACTCGCTCTCCCTCGGTCCTGTCCCGGCGCGCGCGGCCCCGCTCCCTAGGGCGCGCGCGCGCCTGGTCTTTGCGATTTAAAGGGCCACTGCGCCGCTGATTGGCGCAGTGATTCCAATTAGTGTCTTCACCTGTGCACTTCCCTATATCACCTCACTTCCCCTGCACTTCCCTGCCGGATCTTGTTGCCATTGTGCCAGTGAAAGCGTTTCCTTGTGTGTTCCTAGCCTGTGTTCCAGACCTCCTGCCGTTGCCCCTGACTACGATCCTTGCTGCCTGCCCCGACCTTCTGCTACGTCCGACCTTGCTTCTGTCTACTCCCTTGTACCGCGCCTATCTTCAGCAGCCAGAGAGGTGAGCCGTTGCTAGTGGATACGACCTGGTCACTACCGCCGCAGCAAGACCATCCCGCTTTGCGGCGGGCTCTGGTGAAAACCAGTAGTGACTTAGAACCGATCCACTAGCACGGTCCACGCCAATCCCTCTCTGGCACAGAGGATCCACTACCTGCCAGCCGGCATCATGACAGTAGATCCGGCCATGGATCCCGCTGAAGTTCCTCTGCCAGTTGTCGCTGACCTCACCACGGTGGTCGCCCAGCAGTCACAACAGATAGCGCAACAAGGCCAACAGCTGTCTCAACTGACCGTTATGCTACAACAGTTACTACCACAGCTTCAGCAGTCATCTCCTCCGCCAGCTCCTGCACCTCCTCCGCAGCGAGTGGCCGCTCCTGGGCTACGCCTATCTTTGCCGGATAAATTTGATGGGGACTCTAAGTTTTGCCGTGGCTTTCTTTCCCAATGTTCCCTGCATCTGGAGATGATGTCGGACCTGTTTCCCACTGAAAGGTCTAAGGTGGCTTTCGTAGTCAGCCTTCTGTCCGGAAAAGCCCTGTCATGGGCCACACCGCTCTGGGACCGCAATGACCCCGTCACTGCCTCTGTACACTCCTTCTTCTCGGAAATCCGAAGTGTCTTTGAGGAACCTGCCCGAGCCTCTTCTGCTGAGACTGCCCTGTTGAACCTGGTCCAGGGTAATTCTTCCGTTGGCGAGTATGCCGTACAATTCCGTACTCTTGCTTCAGAATTATCCTGGAATAATGAGGCCCTCTGCGCGACCTTTAAAAAAGGCCTATCCAGCAACATTAAAGATGTTCTGGCCGCACGAGAAATTCCTGCTAATCTACATGAACTTATTCACCTAGCCACTCGCATTGACATGCGTTTTTCCGAAAGGCGTCAGGAGCTCCGCCAAGATATGGACTCTGTTCGCACGAGGCGTTTCTTCTCCTCGGCTCCTCTCTCCTCTGGTCCCCTGCAATCTGTTCCTGTGCCTCCCGCCGTGGAGGCTATGCAGGTCGACCGGTCTCGCCTGACACCTCAAGAGAGGACACGACGCCGCTTGGAGAACCTCTGCCTGTACTGTGCTAGTACCGAACACTTCCTGAGGGATTGTCCTATCCGTCCTCCCCGCCTGGAAAGACGTCCGCTGACTCCGCACAAAGGTGAGACAGTCCTTGATGTCTACTCTGCTTCTCCACGTCTTACTGTGCCTGTGCGGATGTCTGCCTC